>NW_022881730.1:0-139783 GCF_009870125.1 Drosophila pseudoobscura | reverse complement strand
AGGAAATGTGGCAGGATCGCTTTTTTTGGGCACTAGCACAATATGGCACTCTAGCCTCAAAAAGTGGAACTCCGCAACTATATGGCACTGCACTTATTAGAACACCTCCCTCTCCACACTTGCATGAATATTGAAGCACCGCACCTATATATCACCCACGCTTCACGAAATGTAGCAAGATCGCACATCTTGGGCACTAGCAACAATACGGCACTCTAGCCTCAAAAAAGTGGAACTCCGCAACTATATGGCACCTGCACTTATATAAACTCTCCCATCAAGCACTGGCATGTATACTGAATCACCGCACCATATAGCACCCACGCTCTAGGAAATGTGGCAGGATCGCATATTTTGGGCACTAGCAACAATACGGCACTCTAGCCTCAAAAAGTGGAACCTCCGCACTATATGGCACCTGCACTTATATAAACACCTCCCTCTCCAGCACTTGCATGTATTTGATCACCGCACCTATATTCACCCACGCTCCAGGAAATGTGGCAAGATCGCACATCTTGGGCACTAGCAACAATATGGCACTCTAGCCTCAAAAAAGTGGAACCTCCGCACTATATGGCACCTGCACTTATATGAACACCTCCCTATCCAGCACTGGCATGTATACTGAACCACCGCACCTATATAGCACCCACGCTCCAGAAAATGTGGCAAGATCGCACATCTTGGGCACTAGCAACAATACGGCACTCTAGCCTCAAAAAAGTGGAACTCCGCAACTATATGGCACATGCACTTATATAGAACACCTCCCTATCCAGCACTAGGCATGTATACTGAACCACCGCACCTATATAGCACCCACGCTCCAGAAAATGTGGCAAGATCGCACATCTTGGGCACTAGCAACAATACGGCACTCTAGCCTCAAAAAGTGGAACTCCGCAACTATATGGCACATGCACTTATATAGAACACCTCCCTATCCAGCACTGGCATGTATACTGAACCACCGCACCTATATAGCACCCACGCTCCAGAAAATGTGGCAAGATCGCACATCTTTGGGCACTAGCAACAATACGGCACTCTAGCCTCAAAAAGTGGAACTCCGCAACTATATTGCACATGCACTTATATGAACACCTCCCTATCCAGCACTGGCATGTATACTGACCACCGCACCTATATAGCACCCACGCTCCAGAAAATGTGGCAAGATCGCACATCTTGGCACTAGCAACAATACGGCACTCTAGCCTCAAAAAAGTGGAACTAATCCGCAACTATATGGCACATGCACTTATATAGAACACCTCCCTATCCAGCACTGGCATGTATACGAACTGAACCACCGCACCTATATAGCACCCACGCTCCAGAAAATTGGCAAGATCGCAACATCTTGGCACTAGCAACAATAACGGCACTCTAGCCTCAAAAAAAGTGGAACTCCGCAACTATATGGCACATGCACTTATATAGAACACCTCCCTATCCAGCACTGGCATGTATACTGAACCACCGCACCTATATAGCACCCACGCTCCAGAAAATGTGGCAAGATCGCACATCTTGGGCACTAGCAACAATACGGCACTCTAGCCTCAAAAAAGTGGAACTCCGCAACTATATGGCACCTGCACTTATATAGAACACCTCCCTATCCAGCACTAGGCATGTATACTGAACCACCGCACCTATATAGCACCCACGCTCCAGAAAATGTGGCAAGATCGCACATCTTGGGCACTAGCAACAATACGGCACTCTAGCCTCAAAAAAGTGGAACTCCGCAACTATATGGCACATGCACTTATATAGAACACCTCCCTATCCAGCACTGGCATGTATACTGAACCACCGCACCTATATAGCACCCACGCTCCAGAAAATGTGGCAAGATCGCACATCTTGGGCACTAGCAACAATACGGCACTCTAGCCTCAAAAAAGTGGAACTCCGCAACTATATGGCACATGCACTTATATAGAACACCTCCCTATCCAGCACTGGCATGTATACTGAACCACCGCACCTATATAGCACCCACGCTCCAGAAAATGTGGCAAGATCGCACATCTTGGGCACTAGCAACAATACGGCACTCTAGCCTCAAAAAAGTGGAACTCCGCAACTATATGGCACCTGCACTTATATAGAACACCTCCCTATCCAGCACTGGCATGTATACTGAACCACCGCACCTATATAGCACCCACGCTCCAGAAAATGTGGGCAAGATCGCACATCTTGGGCACTAGCAACAATACGGCACTCTAGCCTCAAAAAAGTGGAACTCCGCAACTATATGGCACATGCACTTATATAGAACACCTCCCTATCCAGCACTGGCATGTATACTGAACCACCGCACCTATATAGCACCCACGCTCCAGAAAATGTGGCAAGATCGCACATCTTGGGCACTAGCAACAATACGGCACTCTAGCCTCAAAAAAGTGGAACTCCGCAACTATATGGCACATGCACTTATATAGAACACCTCCCTATCCAGCACTGGCATGTATACTGAACCACCGCACCTATATAGCACCCACGCTCCAGAAAATGTGGCAAGATCGCACATCTTGGGCACTAGCAACAATACGGCACTCTAGCCTCAAAAAAGTGGAACTCCGCAACTATATGGCACATGCACTTATATAGAACACCTCCCTATCCAGCACTGGCATGTATACTGAACCACCGCACCTATATAGCACCCACGCTCCAGAAAATGTGGCAAGATCGCACATCTTGGGCACTAGCAACAATACGGCACTCTAGCCTCAAAAAAGTGGAACTCCGCAACTATATGGCACATGCACTTATATAGAACACCTCCCTATCCAGCACTGGCATGTATACTGAACCACCGCACCTATATAGCACCCACGCTCCAGAAAATGTGGCAAGATCGCACATCTTGGGCACTAGCAACAATACGGCACTCTAGCCTCAAAAAAGTGGAACTCCGCAACTATATGGCACATGCACTTATATAGAACACCTCCCTATCCAGCACTGGCATGTATACTGAACCACCGCACCTATATAGCACCCACGCTCCAGAAAATGTGGCAAGATCGCACATCTTGGGCACTAGCAACAATACGGCACTCTAGCCTCAAAAAAGTGGAACCTCCGCAACTATATGGCACCTGCACTTATATAGAACACCTCCCTATCCAGCACTGGCATGTATACTGAACCACCGCACCTATATAGCACCCACGCTCCAGAAAATGTGGCAAGATCGCACATCTTGGGCACTAGCAACAATACGGCACTCTAGCCTCAAAAAAGTGGAACTCCGCAACTATATGGCACATGCACTTATATAGAACACCTCCCTATCCAGCACTGGCATGTATACTGAACCACCGCACCTATATAGCACCCACGCTCCAGAAAATGTGGCAAGATCGCACATCTTGGGCACTAGCAACAATACGGCACTCTAGCCTCAAAAAAGTGGAACTCCGCAACTATATGGCACCTGCACTTATATAGAACACCTCCCTATCCAGCACTGGCATGTATACTGAACCACCGCACCTATATAGCACCCACGCTCCAGAAAATGTGGCAAGATCGCACATCTTGGGCACTAGCAACAATACGGCACTCTAGCCTCAAAAAAGTGGAACTCCGCAACTATATGGCACATGCACTTATATAGAACACCTCCCTATCCAGCACTGGCATGTATACTGAACCACCGCACCTATATAGCACCCACGCTCCAGAAAATGTGGCAAGATCGCACATCTTGGGCACTAGCAACAATACGGCACTCTAGCCTCAAAAAAGTGGAACTCCGCAACTATATGGCACATGCACTTATATAGAACACCTCCCTATCCAGCACTGGCATGTATACTGAACCACCGCACCTATATAGCACCCACGCTCCAGGAAAATGTGGCAAGATCGCACATCTTGGGCACTAGCAACAATACGGCACTCTAGCCTCAAAAAGTGGAACTCCGCAACTATATGGCACATGCACTTATATAGAACACCTCCCTATCCAGCACTGGCATGTATACTGAACCACCGCACCTATATAGCACCCACGCTCCAGAAATGTGGCAAGATCGCACATCTTGGGCACTAGCAACAATACGGCACTCTAGCCTCAAAAAAGTGGAACTCCGCAACTATATGGCACATGCACTTATATAGAACACCTCCCTATCCAGCACTGGCATGTATACTGAACCACCGCACCTATATAGCACCCACGCTCCAGAAAATGTGGCAAGATCGCACATCTTGGGCACTAGCAACAATACGGCACTCTAGCCTCAAAAAAGTGGAACTCCGCAACTATATGGCACCTGCACTTATATAGAACACCTCCCTATCCAGCACTGGCATGTATACTGAACCACCGCACCTATATAGCACCCACGCTCCAGAAAATGTGGCAAGATCGCACATCTTGGGCACTAGCAACAATACGGCACTCTAGCCTCAAAAAAGTGGAACTCCGCAACTATATGGCACATGCACTTATATAGAACACCTCCCTATCCAGCACTGGCATGTATACTGAACCACCGCACCTATATAGCACCCACGCTCCAGAAAATGTGGCAAGATCGCACATCTTGGGCACTAGCAACAATACGGCACTCTAGCCTCAAAAAAGTGGAACTCCGCAACTATATGGCACATGCACTTATATAGAACACCTCCCTATCCAGCACTGGCATGTATACTGAACCACCGCACCTATATAGCACCCACGCTCCAGAAATGTGGCAAGATCGCACATCTTGGGCACTAGCAACAATACGGCACTCTAGCCTCAAAAAAGTGGAACCTCCGCAACTATATGGCACATGCACTTATATAGAACACCTCCCTATCCAGCACTGGCATGTATACTGAACCACCGCACCTATATAGCACCCACGCTCCAGAAAATGTGGCAAGATCGCACATCTTGGGCACTAGCAACAATACGGCACTCTAGCCTCAAAAAAGTGGAACTCCGCAACTATATGGCACATGCACTTATATAGAACACCTCCCTATCCAGCACTGGCATGTATACTGAACCACCGCACCTATATAGCACCCACGCTCCAGAAAATGTGGCAAGATCGCACATCTTGGGCACTAGCAACAATACGGCACTCTAGCCTCAAAAAAGTGGAACTCCGCAACTATATGGCACATGCACTTATATAGAACACCTCCCTATCCAGCACTGGCATGTATACTGAACCACCGCACCTATATAGCACCCACGCTCCAGAAAATGTGGCAAGATCGCACATCTTGGGCACTAGCAACAATACGGCACTCTAGCCTCAAAAAAGTGGAACTCCGCAACTATATGGCACCTGCACTTATATAGAACACCTCCCTATCCAGCACTGGCATGTATACTGAACCACCGCACCTATATAGCACCCACGCTCCAGAAAATGTGGCAAGATCGCACATCTTGGGCACTAGCAACAATACGGCACTCTAGCCTCAAAAAAGTGGAACTCCGCAACTATATGGCACCTGCACTTATATAGAACACCTCCCTATCCAGCACTGGCATGTATACTGAACCACCGCACCTATATAGCACCCACGCTCCAGAAAATGTGGCAAGATCGCACATCTTGGGCACTAGCAACAATACGGCACTCTAGCCTCAAAAAAGTGGAACTCCGCAACTATATGGCACCTGCACTTATATAGAACACCTCCCTATCCAGCACTGGCATGTATACTGAACCACCGCACCTATATAGCACCCACGCTCCAGAAAATGTGGCAAGATCGCACATCTTGGGCACTAGCAACAATACGGCACTCTAGCCTCAAAAAAGTGGAACTCCGCAACTATATGGCACATGCACTTATATAGAACACCTCCCTATCCAGCACTGGCATGTATACTGAACCACCGCACCTATATAGCACCCACGCTCCAGAAAATGTGGCAAGATCGCACATCTTGGGCACTAGCAACAATACGGCACTCTAGCCTCAAAAAAGTGGAACTCCGCAACTATATGGCACCTGCACTTATATAGAACACCTCCCTATCCAGCACTGGCATGTATACTGAACCACCGCACCTATATAGCACCCACGCTCCAGAAAATGTGGCAAGATCGCACATCTTGGGCACTAGCAACAATACGGCACTCTAGCCTCAAAAAAGTGGAACTCCGCAACTATATGGCACATGCACTTATATAGAACACCTCCCTATCCAGCACTGGCATGTATACTGAACCACCGCACCTATATAGCACCCACGCTCCAGAAAATGTGGCAAGATCGCACATCTTGGGCACTAGCAACAATACGGCACTCTAGCCTCAAAAAAGTGGAACTCCGCAACTATATGGCACCTGCACTTATATAGAACACCTCCCTATCCAGCACTGGCATGTATACTGAACCACCGCACCTATATAGCACCCACGCTCCAGAAAATGTGGCAAGATCGCACATCTTGGGCACTAGCAACAATACGGCACTCTAGCCTCAAAAAAGTGGAACTCCGCAACTATATGGCACATGCACTTATATAGAACACCTCCCTATCCAGCACTGGCATGTATACTGAACCACCGCACCTATATAGCACCCACGCTCCAGAAAATGTGGCAAGATCGCACATCTTGGGCACTAGCAACAATACGGCACTCTAGCCTCAAAAAAGTGGAACTCCGCAACTATATGGCACCTGCACTTATATAGAACACCTCCCTATCCAGCACTGGCATGTATACTGAACCACCGCACCTATATAGCACCCACGCTCCAGAAAATGTGGCAAGATCGCACATCTTGGGCACTAGCAACAATACGGCACTCTAGCCTCAAAAAAGTGGAACTCCGCAACTATATGGCACATGCACTTATATAGAACACCTCCCTATCCAGCACTGGCATGTATACTGAACCACCGCACCTATATAGCACCACGCTCCAGAAAATGTGAAATGTGGCAAGATCGCACATCTTGGGCACTAGCAACAATACGGCACTCTAGCCTCAAAAAAGTGGAACTCCGCAACTATATGGCACATGCACTTATATAGAACACCTCCCTATCCAGCACTGGCATGTATACTGAACCACCGCACCTATATAGCACCCACGCTCCAGAAAATGTGGCAAGATCGCACATCTTGGGCACTAGCAACAATACGGCACTCTAGCCTCAAAAAAGTGGAACTCCGCAACTATATGGCACATGCACTTATATAGAACACCTCCCTATCCAGCACTGGCATGTATACTGAACCACCGCACCTATATAGCACCCACGCTCCAGAAAATGTGGCAAGATCGCACATCTTGGGCACTAGCAACAATACGGCACTCTAGCCTCAAAAAAGTGGAACTCCGCAACTATATGGCACATGCACTTATATAGAACACCTCCCTATCCAGCACTGGCATGTATACTGAACCACCGCACCTATATAGCACCCACGCTCCAGAAAATGTGGCAAGATCGCACATCTTGGGCACTAGCAACAATACGGCACTCTAGCCTCAAAAAAGTGGAACTCCGCAACTATATGGCACCTGCACTTATATAGAACACCTCCCTATCCAGCACTGGCATGTATACTGAACCACCGCACCTATATAGCACCCACGCTCCAGAAAATGTGGCAAGATCGCACATCTTGGGCACTAGCAACAATACGGCACTCTAGCCTCAAAAAAGTGGAACTCCGCAACTATATGGCACCTGCACTTATATAGAACACCTCCCTATCCAGCACTGGCATGTATACTGAACCACCGCACCTATATAGCACCCACGCTCCAGAAAATGTGGCAAGATCGCACATCTTGGGCACTAGCAACAATACGGCACTCTAGCCTCAAAAAAGTGGAACTCCGCAACTATATGGCACATGCACTTATATAGAACACCTCCCTATCCAGCACTGGCATGTATACTGAACCACCGCACCTATATAGCACCCACGCTCCAGAAATGTGGCAAGATCGCACATCTTGGGCACTAGCAACAATACGGCACTCTAGCCTCAAAAAAGTGGAACTCCGCAACTATATGGCACCTGCACTTATATAGAACACCTCCCTATCCAGCACTGGCATGTATACTGAACCACCGCACCTATATAGCACCCACGCTCCAGAAAATGTGGCAAGATCGCACATCTTGGGCACTAGCAACAATACGGCACTCTAGCCTCAAAAAAGTGGAACTCCGCAACTATATGGCACCTGCACTTATATAGAACACCTCCCTATCCAGCACTGGCATGTATACTGAACCACCGCACCTATATAGCACCCACGCTCCAGGAAAATGTGGCAAGATCGCACATCTTGGGCACTAGCAACAATACGGCACTCTAGCCTCAAAAAAGTGGAACTCCGCAACTATATGGCACATGCACTTATATAGAACACCTCCCTATCCAGCACTGGCATGTATACTGAACCACCGCACCTATATAGCACCCACGCTCCAGAAAATGTGGCAAGATCGCACATCTTGGGCACTAGCAACAATACGGCACTCTAGCCTCAAAAAAGTGGAACTCCGCAACTATATGGCACCTGCACTTATATAGAACACCTCCCTATCCAGCACTGGCATGTATACTGAACCACCGCACCTATATAGCACCCACGCTCCAGAAAATGTGGCAAGATCGCACATCTTGGGCACTAGCAACAATACGGCACTCTAGCCTCAAAAAAGTGGAACCTCCGCAACTATATGGCACATGCACTTATATAGAACACCTCCCTATCCAGCACTGGCATGTATACTGAACCACCGCACCTATATAGCACCCACGCTCCAGAAAATGTGGCAAGATCGCACATCTTGGGCACTAGCAACAATACGGCACTCTAGCCTCAAAAAAGTGGAACTCCGCAACTATATGGCACCTGCACTTATATAGAACACCTCCCTATCCAGCACTGGCATGTATACTGAACCACCGCACCTATATAGCACCCACGCTCCAGAAAATGTGGCAAGATCGCACATCTTGGGCACTAGCAACAATACGGCACTCTAGCCTCAAAAAAGTGGAACTCCGCAACTATATGGCACATGCACTTATATAGAACACCTCCCTATCCAGCACTGGCATGTATACTGAACCACCGCACCTATATAGCACCCACGCTCCAGGAAAATGTGGCAAGATCGCACATCTTGGGCACTAGCAACAATACGGCACTCTAGCCTCAAAAAAGTGGAACTCCGCAACTATATGGCACATGCACTTATATAGAACACCTCCCTATCCAGCACTGGCATGTATACTGAACCACCGCACCTATATAGCACCCACGCTCCAGAAAATGTGGCAAGATCGCACATCTTGGGCACTAGCAACAATACGGCACTCTAGCCTCAAAAAAGTGGAACTCCGCAACTATATGGCACATGCACTTATATAGAACACCTCCCTATCCAGCACTGGCATGTATACTGAACCACCGCACCTATATAGCACCCACGCTCCAGAAAATGTGGCAAGATCGCACATCTTGGGCACTAGCAACAATACGGCACTCTAGCCTCAAAAAAGTGGAACTCCGCAACTATATGGCACCTGCACTTATATAGAACACCTCCCTATCCAGCACTGGCATGTATACTGAACCACCGCACCTATATAGCACCCACGCTCCAGAAAATGTGGCAAGATCGCACATCTTGGGCACTAGCAACAATACGGCACTCTAGCCTCAAAAAAGTGGAACTCCGCAACTATATGGCACATGCACTTATATAGAACACCTCCCTATCCAGCACTGGCATGTATACTGAACCACCGCACCTATATAGCACCCACGCTCCAGAAAATGTGGCAAGATCGCACATCTTGGGCACTAGCAACAATACGGCACTCTAGCCTCAAAAAAGTGGAACTCCGCAACTATATGGCACATGCACTTATATAGAACACCTCCCTATCCAGCACTGGCATGTATACTGAACCACCGCACCTATATAGCACCCACGCTCCAGAAAATGTGGCAAGATCGCACATCTTGGGCACTAGCAACAATACGGCACTCTAGCCTCAAAAAAGTGGAACTCCGCAACTATATGGCACCTGCACTTATATAGAACACCTCCCTATCCAGCACTGGCATGTATACTGAACCACCGCACCTATATAGCACCCACGCTCCAGAAAATGTGGCAAGATCGCACATCTTGGGCACTAGCAACAATACGGCACTCTAGCCTCAAAAAAGTGGAACTCCGCAACTATATGGCACATGCACTTATATAGAACACCTCCCTATCCAGCACTGGCATGTATACTGAACCACCGCACCTATATAGCACCCACGCTCCAGAAAATGTGGCAAGATCGCACATCTTGGGCACTAGCAACAATACGGCACTCTAGCCTCAAAAAAGTGGAACTCCGCAACTATATGGCACATGCACTTATATAGAACACCTCCCTATCCAGCACTGGCATGTATACTGAACCACCGCACCTATATAGCACCCACGCTCCAGAAAATGTGGCAAGATCGCACATCTTGGGCACTAGCAACAATACGGCACTCTAGCCTCAAAAAAGTGGAACTCCGCAACTATATGGCACCTGCACTTATATAGAACACCTCCCTATCCAGCACTGGCATGTATACTGAACCACCGCACCTATATAGCACCCACGCTCCAGAAAATGTGGCAAGATCGCACATCTTGGGCACTAGCAACAATACGGCACTCTAGCCTCAAAAAAGTGGAACTCCGCAACTATATGGCACATGCACTTATATAGAACACCTCCCTATCCAGCACTGGCATGTATACTGAACCACCGCACCTATATAGCACCCACGCTCCAGGAAAATGTGGCAAGATCGCACATCTTGGGCACTAGCAACAATACGGCACTCTAGCCTCAAAAAAGTGGAACTCCGCAACTATATGGCACCTGCACTTATATAGAACACCTCCCTATCCAGCACTGGCATGTATACTGAACCACCGCACCTATATAGCACCCACGCTCCAGAAAATGTGGCAAGATCGCACATCTTGGGCACTAGCAACAATACGGCACTCTAGCCTCAAAAAAGTGGAACTCCGCAACTATATGGCACCTGCACTTATATAGAACACCTCCCTATCCAGCACTGGCATGTATACTGAACCACCGCACCTATATAGCACCCACGCTCCAGAAAATGTGGCAAGATCGCACATCTTGGGCACTAGCAACAATACGGCACTCTAGCCTCAAAAAAGTGGAACTCCGCAACTATATGGCACCTGCACTTATATAGAACACCTCCCTATCCAGCACTGGCATGTATACTGAACCACCGCACCTATATAGCACCCACGCTCCAGGAAATGTGGCAAGATCGCACATCTTGGGCACTAGCAACAATACGGCACTCTAGCCTCAAAAAAGTGGAACCTCCGCAACTATATGGCACCTGCACTTATATAGAACACCTCCCTATCCAGCACTGGCATGTATACTGAACCACCGCACCTATATAGCACCCACGCTCCAGGAAAATGTGGCAAGATCGCACATCTTGGGCACTAGCAACAATACGGCACTCTAGCCTCAAAAAAGTGGAACCTCCGCAACTATATGGCACCTGCACTTATATAGAACACCTCCCTATCCAGCACTGGCATGTATACTGAACCACCGCACCTATATAGCACCCACGCTCCAGGAAATGTGGCAAGATCGCACATCTTGGGCACTAGCAACAATACGGCACTCTAGCCTCAAAAAAGTGGAACTCCGCAACTATATGGCACATGCACTTATATAGAACACCTCCCTATCCAGCACTGGCATGTATACTGAACCACCGCACCTATATAGCACCCACGCTCCAGGAAATGTGGCAAGATCGCACATCTTGGGCACTAGCAACAATACGGCACTCTAGCCTCAAAAAAGTGGAACCTCCGCAACTATATGGCACCTGCACTTATATAGAACACCTCCCTATCCAGCACTGGCATGTATACTGAACCACCGCACCTATATAGCACCCACGCTCCAGAAAATGTGGCAAGATCGCACATCTTGGGCACTAGCAACAATACGGCACTCTAGCCTCAAAAAAGTGGAACTCCGCAACTATATGGCACATGCACTTATATAGAACACCTCCCTATCCAGCACTGGCATGTATACTGAACCACCGCACCTATATAGCACCCACGCTCCAGAAAATGTGGCAAGATCGCACATCTTGGGCACTAGCAACAATACGGCACTCTAGCCTCAAAAAAGTGGAACTCCGCAACTATATGGCACCTGCACTTATATAGAACACCTCCCTATCCAGCACTGGCATGTATACTGAACCACCGCACCTATATAGCACCCACGCTCCAGGAAATGTGGCAAGATCGCACATCTTGGGCACTAGCAACAATACGGCACTCTAGCCTCAAAAAAGTGGAACTCCGCAACTATATGGCACCTGCACTTATATAGAACCTTCCCTATCCAGCACTGGCATGTATACTGAACCACCGCACCTATATAGCACCCACGCTCCAGGAAATGTGGCAAGATCGCACATCTTGGGCACTAGCAACAATACGGCACTCTAGCCTCAAAAAAGTGGAACCTCCGCAACTATATGGCACCTGCACTTATATAGAACACCTCCCTATCCAGCACTGGCATGTATACTGAACCACCGCACCTATATAGCACCCACGCTCCAGAAAATGTGGCAAGATCGCACATCTTGGGCACTAGCAACAATACGGCACTCTAGCCTCAAAAAAGTGGAACTTCCGCAACTATATGGCACCTGCACTTATATAGAACCCTTCCGTATCCAGCTCTGGCATGTATACTGAACCACCGCACCTATAGAGCACCCACGCTTCAGGAAATGTGGCAAGATCGCACATCTGGGGCACTAGCAACAATTTGGCACTCTAGCCTCAAAAAAGTGGAACTCCGCAACTATATGGCACCTGCACTTATATATTACCCTTCACTATCCAGCACTGACATGTATACTGAACCACCGCACCTATATAGCACCCACGCTCCAGGAAATGTGGCAAGATCGCACATCTTGGGCACTAGCAATAATACGGCACTCTAGCCTCAAAAAGGGGAACCTCCGCAACCATATGGCTCCTGCACTTATATAGAATACCTCCCTATCCAGCACTGGCATGTGTACTGAACCACCGCACCTATATAGCACCCACGCTCTAGGAAATGTGGCAAGATCGCACATCTTGGGCACTAGCAACAATATGGCACTCTAGCCTCAAAAAAGTGTAACCTCCGCAACTATATGGCACCTGCACTTATATAGAACACCTCCCTATCCAGCACTGGCATGTATACTGAATTACCGCACCTATATATCACCCACGCTTCAGGAAATGTAGCAAGATCGCACATCTTGGGCACTAGCAACAATACGGCACTCTAGCCTCAAAAAGTGGAACTCCGCAACTATATGGCACCTGCACTTATATAGAACTCTTCCCAATCCAGCACTGGCATGTATACTAAACCACCGCACCCGTATAGCACCCACGCTCTAGGAATGTGGCAGGATCGCATATTTTGGGCACTAGCAAAAATATGGCACTCTAGCCTCAAAAAGTGGAACCTCTGCAACTATATGGCACCTGCACTTATATAGAACCCTTCCCAATCCAGCACTGGCATGTATACTGAACCACCGCACCCATATAGCACCCACGCTCTAGGAAATGTGGCAGGATCACATATTTTGGGCACTAGCAAAAATATGGCACTCTAGCCTCAAAAAAGTGGAACCTCCGCAACTATATGGCACCTGCACTTATATAGAACACCTCCCTATCCAGCACTGGCATGTGTACTGAACCACCGCACCTATATAGCACCCACGCTCCAGGAAATGTGGCAAGATCGCACATCTTGGGCACTAGCAACAATACGGCCTAGCTTCAAAAAAGTGGAACTCCGCAACTATATGGCACCTGCTTTATATAGAACCCTTCCCTATCCAGCACTGACATGTATACTGAACCACCGCACCTATATAGCACCAACGCTCCATGAAATGTGGCAAGATCGCACATCTGGGGCACTAGCAACAATTGGCACTCTAGCCTCAAAAAAGTGGAACTCCGCAACTATATGGCACCTGCACTTATATAGTACCCTTCACTATCCAGCACTGACATGTATACTGAACCACCGCACCTATATAGCACCCACGCTCCAGGAAATGTGGCAAGATCGCACATCTTGGCACTAGCAACAATACGGCACTCTAGCCTCAAAAAAGGGGAACGTCCGCCACTATATGGCTCCTGCACTTATATAGAATACCTCCCTATCCAGCACTGGCATGTGTACTGAACCACCGCACCTATATAGCACCCACGCTCTAGGAAATGTGGCAAGATCGCACATCTTGGGCACTAGCAACAATATGGCACTCTAGCCTCAAAAAAGTGTAACCTCCGCAACTATATGGCACCTGCACTTATATAGAACACCTCCCTATCCAGCACTGGCATGTATACTGAATTACCGCACCTATATATCACCCACGCTTCAGGAAATGTAGCAAGATCGCACATCTTGGGCACTAGCAACAATACGGCACTCTAGCCTCAAAAAAGTGGAACTCCGCAACTATATGGCACCTGCACTTATATAGAACTCTTCCCAATCAAGCACTGGCATGTATACTGAACCACCGCACCCATATAGCACCCACGCTCTAGGAAATGTGGCAGGATCGCATATTTTGGGCACTAGCAACAATACGGCACTCTAGCCTCAAAAAAGTGGAACCTCCGCAACTATATGGCACCTGCACTTATATAGAACCCTTCCCTATCCAGCACTGGCATGTATACTGAACCATGCACCTATATAGCACCCACGCTCCAGGAAATGTGGCAGGATCGCACATCTGGGGCACTAGCAACAATATGGCACTCTAGCCTCAAAAAAGTGGAACCTCCGCAACTATATGGCACCTGCACTTATATATAACCCTTCACTATCCAGCACTGGCATGTATACTGAACCACCGCACCTATAAAGCATCCATGCTCCAGGAAATGTGGCAGGATCGCATATTTTGGGCATAAGCACCAATATGGGTGCCACCATGCCACAAGGCTATGTGGCAAGATCGCACATCTTGGGCACTAGCAACAATACGGCACTCTAGCCTCAAAAAAGTGGAACCTCCGCAACTATATGGCACCTGCACTTATATAGAACACCTCCCTCTCCAGCACTTGCATGTATATTGAATCACCGCACCTATATAGCACCCACGCTCCAGGAAATGTGGCAGGATCGCACTTCTTGGGCACTAGCAACAATATGGCACTCTAGCCCCAAAAAGTGGAACCTCCGCAACTATATGGCACCTGCACTTATATATAACAATTCCCTATCCAGCACTGGCATGTATACTGAATCACCGCACCTATATAGCACCCACGCTCCAGGAAATGTGGCAAGATCGCACATCTTGGGCACTAGCAGTAATACGGCACTCTAGCCTCAAAAAAGTGGAACTCTGCAACTATATGGCACCTGCACTTATATAGAACTCTTCCCAATCCAGCACTGGCATGTATACTGAACCACCGCACCCATATGGCACCCACGCTCTAGGAAATGTGGCAAGATCGCACATCTTGGGCACTAGCAAAAATATGGCACTCTAGCCTCAAAAAAGTGGAACCTCCGCAACTATATGGCACCTGCACTTATATAGAACCCGTCCCTATACAGCACTTGCATGTATATTGAATCACCGCACCTATATATCAACCACGCTCCAGGAAATGTGGCAAGATCGCATATTTTGGGCATAAGCACCAATATGGCAATATAACTCCAAAAAAGTGGAACCTCCGCAACTATATGGCACCTGCACTTATATAGAACCCTTCCCTATCCAGCACTGGCATGTATGTAAGAAGGAGTGGGCCAGCTGGCCTATTGAAGGGGCAGCGGGGAGCAGCAACAGCAGTAATAACAGCAGCAGAGGAAGAGCTGATGAGCAGCAACAGCAGTAGTAACAGCAGCAGCAACAGCAGTAGCAACAGCAGTAGTAACAGCAGCAGATCAACAGCGGACAGAGAAGAAGAGGAACAGAGCGAAGCAGTGAAAAAGGAGAGAACAGCAGCATACGGACGCGACTCAAGCAGCAGCAGAAAATCAGCAGAAATAAGCCGTAACATTAGAACTATTGTAAGCACACATACCAGGCCACCGCGATAATAATACGAATAAACAATACTTTAAATAATATCTTACATTTGGGGGCTCAACCGGTCGCGTACTGCCTGTGTAAAGTGGAAAAAAAAATCAAAAATTGTGTGTCTCATGTCTCAGAAGCCGGCAGCAGACGAAGCGAGACGGAAAAAAAAAAAATTCGGTGCAAAAAAACTGCGCATTTGACTCTCAGAGGCCGCAAGCAGAGGAAGCTAGACAGCGAGTGGGTGAAAAGAAGAACCGAGAAAAAGGGGTTGTTTCAAGCCGGCTGCCCACAAGAGTATTGCGCAGTAGAATTATAATGGAAAATACAAGTGGACCACCAGCCGGGAATATGCAGAAAAACGAAGGCCCAAGTGGATCAGAAGAAAACAGGATCAATCGCCAGCAAAACGCGAACGAGGAAGCGATGAGGTCAACACTCCTAGAAGAAAACACACAGACGCTCCAACAGCTGGTTCAACTGCTCTCGATGAAAATAAATGCAGATGAAATAGACAAGAAAAATGATGCAAAGCTGGTAGTGGAAAATTATTCCAGAATTCAACGGAGAAAATATGTCGGTACAGCAGTGGTTTATTAACTTCGAGCTAAACGCTGAAGCATACGGACTAAATGACAAACAAAAATACGTGCAAGCCCGAGCAAAAATGACAGGTACAGCCGCTCTTTTTCTCGAGTCCACAGCAGTGTATGAGTACGGCCAATTGCGTCATCAACTTCTACAGGAGTTTGAGTGTGAGCGTTTATGCAGTGCGCAAATTCACAATCAATTGTCTATGCGAGTGAAGATTGCCGGCGAAAGTTTTCACGAATATATACTACAGATGAAACGCATTGCTGCACGTGGGACAACAGACACGGAGTCGGTGATTCGATACATTGTCGACGGACTGAATTTAAAAACGGATTATAAGTACACCTTGTATGGATGCAGCTCATACAAGCAGCTGCGAGAGAAGTACGAAATCTACGAAAGAACGCTCGCGGTTGATGGGGGTTTTGCCCCGAAACAAAAAGACTCACAGCCGTTCGGAAAGAAGTCCAATTTTACTAAATATGAAAGGAAGCAACACTGCTACAATTGTGGATCCCTGGAGCATCTACGCAAGGATTGCCGAGCTACGTTAAAGTGTTTCCGCTGCAATCAGACTGGACACATGTCTAAGGATTGCCCGAGTGCTGCTGCCGTAAACCTTGCATACGAGGAAAAACGCCTGAAGTCTCTTAAAATTAACGACTTGCAAGTCAAGGGGCTCATAGACACCGGTGCAGATGTTTCCCTATTAAAGATGTCAGTGTTCGGCAAAATGAGTGGTATCCATCTGCAAGCCAGTTCGTCAACTTTGAGGGGACTTGGAAACAACATCACACGCTCCGCTGGGCAGTTTACGGCAGAAGTGGAGATCGACGGAATGCGATTGGCACACAAATTCCTTGTGGTGGCCGATCATGCCGTCGGATGCGAATTGTTGCTTGGACACGACTTTATATCCAAGTTCACAATGACATCAACGCAAGGAGGATATAAGTTTTCTCCCCTGCCGGGGGAGGAAACTGAGGACATCAAACAGATAAGTATTTACAACGTGGTCGAAGAAAATACTGACATAAACATTCCGTCGCAGTTCAGAGATGCCGTCCAATCAATGATTCAGGACTTTACTGAAAAGAAGCAGACTGCAGTGTGCCCGATCATGCTGAAGATCGTACCGGACGAGAAAATAGCGCCGTTTCGACATTCGCCAAGTCGAGTGGCCATCAGCGAAGCCGACGTTGTCAAGCAGCAGATCGATGAATGGGCCAACGCTGGGATAATACGACGCTCATCAAGCGTGGAAGAAAGCAGCAAAAAATATACGGCGTTTATAACGAAGGAAGGCCTCTTTGAGTTCAACCGTGCGCCTTTCGGTTTTTGCAATTCGCCAGCAGTTTTCATCCGTTTTATAAGTTTTGTATTTCAAAACCTTATAAATGAAAACATTCTTGACCTGTACATGGACGATATCGTTATACACGCTGAAACCGCCGACGAATGCCTGGGAAAGCTGAAGAAGGTTTTTGATGCTGCAGCTGAATACGGGCTGAAGATGAAGTGGAAGAAGTGCCGATTTCTGCAGTCGACCATTACATTTTTGGGCCACCAAGTTGGAGGAGGTGAAATCAAGCCTGGATTGGAGAAAACCAAAGCCGTCAGCAAGTTCCCGATGCCGAAAAACATAAAGGCTGTGCAGTCGTTTTTAGGATTAACTGGGTTTTTCCGTAAATTCATAAGAAACTATTCGCTAATCGCCAAACCACTGACCAATCTGCTGCGAAAAGATGTCCCATTTAAAATGAGTCTGGAGGAGCAGCAGGCGTTCGCTACATTAAAGGAAGCATTGGTGAAAGAGCCGGTCTTGAAACTTTATCGCAGGAATGCAAAAACCGAGATACACACTTATGCGTCAAAGGACGGGTTTGCAGCGGCGTTGTTACAATGGCACGAAGGACAATTGCATCCGATCTTATTCTGGAGTAAGAAAACCTCGGAGTCTGAAGCACGACAGCATAGCTATATACAGGAAGCCAAAGCAATTTTCCTAGCGTGCAAAAAATTTCGTCAGTACATACTTGGAACCAACTTTAAGCTCGTAACGGATTGCGCTGCTTTCAAGCAAACGTTAAGCAAGAAGGACGTTCCGCGGGAGGTAGCCCAATGGGTCCTGTACTTGCAGGACTACGACTTTGAAGTGGAACACAGACCAGGAGAACGGCTGAAGCATGTGGATTGCCTGAGTAGGTACCCAATTGATGTCATGATGGTATCTTCGGAAGTCACAGCAAGAATTAAGAAAGCCCAGCAGGAGGATACGATGATCAAAGCCGTTTCCGAAATTTTGAAAAGTAAACCATATGACAACTTTAAGTTGAAAGCTGGTCTCGTATACAAAGTGGTGCAAGGCACGGACTTGCTGGCAATACCGAAGTCATTAGAAAAAGAAATAATAACCGACGCTCACAACGCAGGACACTTTGCCGCTCAAAAAACAATGCATACCGTACAGCAGAGCTATTGGATTCCACATCTGGAAGGAAAAGTAATTCAGATCATAGGAAACTGTATGAAATGTATAATCTACAACAAAAAGCTTGGCAAAAAGAGGGATTTCTGCATCAAATTGACAAAGGATCACAGCCGCTGTATACTATACACGTGGATCACCTTGGGCCTATGGATGACACTTCAAAGCAGTACAAGTACATATTCGCAATGGTTGATAGCTTTAGTAAGTTCGTATGGATGTATCCCACAAAAACAACAGGAGCAGACGAAGTTCTCAAGAAGTTAAGGGAGTGGTCTGATGTATTTGGTAATCCGGCACGCATAGTAAGCGATCGTGGAGCAGCATTTACATCTTCAAGCTTTGAGGAGTTTGTCAAGGAAAAGAACATCGAACACATATGGAGCACCACAGGGGTACCAAGAGGAAACGGACAAATTGAACGCGTAAACCGATCTATTCTGAGCATCATTTCCAAATTGTCGTCGGAGGAACCTGGAAGATGGTATAAGTTCGTACCGCGAGTTCAAAGGGCTATTAACAGCACTGTTCACGTGTCTACAAAGCGTTGTCCATTTGAGCTGATGATCGGGGTAAAAATGCGTTGTGGACCGGATAGCGACATACTTCAGCTAATAGAAAAAGAGATGGTTGATAATTTTGAAGACGAGAGGCAAAAGATGCGACAAGAGGCAAAAGAAAATATTCAGCAGGCCCAGGACAGATACAAGGAACAGTTCGATAAAAAGCGGAAATGCGAATACGGATACAAGGTCGGAGATCTCGTAGCCATACGTAGAACACAATTTGTAACCGGAAGAAAGATGGCCAGCGAATTCTTAGGGCCATACGAAATAACCAACGTGAAACGAGGCGGACGCTATAATGTTCGGAAGGCAGCAGACGTCGAAGGACCAAGCAACACGACCACAAGCAATGATAACATGAAACTATGGAGCTTTTATGTAGAAAACGAGGACGCATTGTCATCAGGGACTGATGACTAATCAGGATGACCGAGTGTAAGAAGGAGTGGGCCAGCTGGCCTATTGAAGGGGCAGCGGGGAGCAGCAACAGCAGTAATAACAGCAGCAGAGGAAGAGCTGATGAGCAGCAACAGCAGTAGTAACAGCAGCAGCAACAGCAGTAGCAACAGCAGTAGTAACAGCAGCAGATCAGCAGCGGACAGAGAAGAAGAGGAACAGAGCGAAGCAGTGAAAAAGAAGAGAACAGCAGCATACGGACGCGACTCAAGCAGCAGCAGAAAATCAGCAGAAATAAGCCGTAACATTAAGAACTTTTGTAAGTACACATACCAGGCCACCGCGATAATAATACGAATAAACAATACTTTAAATAATATCTTACATTTGGGGGCTCAACCGGTCGCGTACTGCCTGTGTAAAGTGGAAAAAAAAATCAAAAATTGTGTGTCTCATGTCTCAGAAGCCGGCAGCAGACGAAGCGAGACGGAAAAAAAAAAAAAATTCGGTGCAAAAAAACTGCGCATTTGACTCTCAGAGGCCGCAAGCAGAGGAAGCTAGACAGCGAGTGGGTGAAAAGAAGAACCGAGAAAAAGGGGTTGTTTCAAGCCGGCTGCCCACAAGAGTATTGCGCAGTAGAATTATAATGGAAAATACAAGTGGACCACCAGCCGGGAATATGCAGAAAAACGAAGGCCCAAGTGGATCAGAAGAAAACAGGATCAATCGCCAGCAAAACGCGAACGAGGAAGCGATGAGGTCAACACTCCTAGAAGAAAACACACAGACGCTCCAACAGCTGGTTCAACTGCTCTCGATGAAAATAAATGCAGATGAAATAGACAAGAAAAATGATGCAAAGCTGGTAGTGGAAAATTATTCCAGAATTCAACGGAGAAAATATGTCGGTACAGCAGTGGTTTATTAACTTCGAGCTAAACGCTGAAGCATACGGACTAAATGACAAACAAAAATACGTGCAAGCCCGAGCAAAAATGACAGGTACAGCCGCTCTTTTTCTCGAGTCCACAGCAGTGTATGAGTACGGCCAATTGCGTCATCAACTTCTACAGGAGTTTGAGTGTGAGCGTTTATGCAGTGCGCAAATTCACAATCAATTGTCTATGCGAGTGAAGATTGCCGGCGAAAGTTTTCACGAATATATACTACAGATGAAACGCATTGCTGCACGTGGGACAACAGACACGGAGTCGGTGATTCGATACATTGTCGACGGACTGAATTTAAAAACGGATTATAAGTACACCTTGTATGGATGCAGCTCATACAAGCAGCTGCGAGAGAAGTACGAAATCTACGAAAGAACGCTCGCGGTTGATGGGGGTTTTGCCCCGAAACAAAAAGACTCACAGCCGTTCGGAAAGAAGTCCAATTTTACTAAATATGAAAGGAAGCAACACTGCTACAATTGTGGATCCCTGGAGCATCTACGCAAGGATTGCCGAGCTGCATTAAAGTGTTTCCGCTGCAATCAGACTGGACACATGTCTAAGGATTGCCCGAGTGCTGCTGCCGTAAACCTTGCATACGAGGAAAAACGCCTGAAGTCTCTTAAAATTAACGACTTGCAAGTCAAGGGGCTCATAGACACCGGTGCAGATGTTTCCCTATTAAAGATGTCAGTGTTCGGCAAAATGAGTGGTATCCATCTGCAAGCCAGTTCGTCAACTTTGAGGGGACTTGGAAACAACATCACACGCTCCGCTGGGCAGTTTACGGCAGAAGTGGAGATCGACGGAATGCGATTGGCACACAAATTCCTTGTGGTGGCCGATCATGCCGTCGGATGCGAATTGTTGCTTGGACACGACTTTATATCCAAGTTCACAATGACATCAACGCAAGGAGGATATAAGTTTTCTCCCCTGCCGGGGGAGGAAACTGAGGACATCAAACAGATAAGTATTTACAACGTGGTCGAAGAAAATACTGACATAAACATTCCGTCGCAGTTCAGAGATGCCGTCCAATCAATGATTCAGGACTTTACTGAAAAGAAGCAGACTGCAGTGTGCCCGATCATGCTGAAGATCGTACCGGACGAGAAAATAGCGCCGTTTCGACATTCGCCAAGTCGAGTGGCCATCAGCGAAGCCGACGTTGTCAAGCAGCAGATCGATGAATGGGCCAACGCTGGGATAATACGACGCTCATCATCAAATTTCGCCAGTCGGACTGTAATTGTCAAGAAAAAGGATGGGAGCAGCCGGGTCTGCGTGGACTATCGTCAGTTGAACAAGATGGTCTTGAAAGATTGCTTTCCCGTTCCAATCGTTGAAGAGGTGCTGGAAAAACTGGAAAATGCTAAGGTGTTCACCATCATGGACTTAGAAAATGGGTTTTTCCACGTTCCTGTGGAAGAAAGCAGCAAAAAATATACGGCGTTTATAACGAAGGAAGGCCTCTTTGAGTTCAACCGTGCGCCTTTCGGTTTTTGCAATTCGCCAGCAGTTTTCATCCGTTTTATAAGTTTTGTATTTCAAAACCTTATAAATGAAAACATTCTTGACCTGTACATGGACGATATCGTTATACACGCTGAAACCGCCGACGAATGCCTGGGAAAGCTGAAGAAGGTTTTTGATGCTGCAGCTGAATACGGGCTGAAGATGAAGTGGAAGAAGTGCCGATTTCTGCAGTCGACCATTACATTTTTGGGCCACCAAGTTGGAGGAGGTGAAATCAAGCCTGGATTGGAGAAAACCAAAGCCGTCAGCAAGTTCCCGATGCCGAAAAACATAAAGGCTGTGCAGTCGTTTTTAGGATTAACTGGGTTTTTCCGTAAATTCATAAGAAACTATTCGCTAATCGCCAAACCACTGACCAATCTGCTGCGAAAAGATGTCCCATTTAAAATGAGTCTGGAGGAGCAGCAGGCGTTCGCTACATTAAAGGAAGCATTGGTGAAAGAGCCGGTCTTGAAACTTTATCGCAGGAATGCAAAAACCGAGATACACACTTATGCGTCAAAGGACGGGTTTGCAGCGGCGTTGTTACAATGGCACGAAGGACAATTGCATCCGATCTTATTCTGGAGTAAGAAAACCTCGGAGTCTGAAGCACGACAGATATACAGGAAGCCAAAGCAATTTTCCTAGCGTGCAAAAAATTTCGTCAGTACATACTTGGAACCAACTTTAAGCTCGTAACGGATTGCGCTGCTTTCAAGCAAACGTTAAGCAAGAAGGACGTTCCGCGGGAGGTAGCCCAATGGGTCCTGTACTTGCAGGACTACGACTTTGAAGTGGAACACAGACCAGGAGAACGGCTGAAGCATGTGGATTGCCTGAGTAGGTACCCAATTGATGTCCTGATGGTATCTTCGGAAGTCACAGCAAGAATTAAGAAAGCCCAGCAGGAGGATACGATGATCAAAGCCGTTTCCGAAATTTTGAAAAGTAAACCATATGACAACTTTAAGTTGAAAGCTGGTCTCGTATACAAAGTGGTGCAAGGCACGGACTTGCTGGCAATACCGAAGTCATTAGAAAAAGAAATAATAGCCGACGCTCACAACGCAGGACACTTTGCCGCTCAAAAAACAATGCATACCGTACAGCAGAGCTATTGGATTCCACATCTGGAAGGAAAAGTAATTCAGATCATAGGAAACTGTATGAAATGTATAATCTACAACAAAAAGCTTGGCAAAAAGATGGATTTCTGCATCAAATTGACAAAGGATCACAGCCGCTGTATACTATACACGTGGATCACCTTGGGCCTATGGATGACACTTCAAAGCAGTACAAGTACATCTTCGCAATGGTTGATAGCTTTAGTAAGTTCGTATGGATGTATCCCACAAAAACAACAGGAGCAGACGAAGTTCTCAAGAAGTTAAGGGAGTGGTCTGATGTATTTGGTAATCCGGCACGCATAGTAAGCGATCGTGGAGCAGCATTTACATCTTCAAGCTTTGAGGAGTTTGTCAAGGAAAAGAACATCGAACACATATGGAGCACCACAGGGGTACCAAGAGGAAACGGACAAATTGAACGCGTAAACCGATCTATTCTGAGCATCATTTCCAAATTGTCGTCGGAGGAACCTGGAAGATGGTATAAGTTCGTACCGCGAGTTCAAAGGGCTATTAACAGCACTGTTCACGTGTCTACAACGCGTTGTCCATTTGAGCTGATGATCGGGGTAAAAATGCGTTGTGGACCGGATAGCGACATACTTCAGCTAATAGAAAAAGAGATGGTTGATAATTTTGAAGACGAGAGGCAAAAGATGCGACAAGAGGCAAAAGAAAATATTCAGCAGGCCCAGGACAGATACAAGGAACAGTTCGATAAAAAGCGGAAATGCGAATACGGATACAAGGTCGGAGATCTCGTAGCCATACGTAGAACACAATTTGTAACCGGAAGAAAGAGGGCCAGCGAATTCTTAGGGCCATACGAAATAACCAACGTGAAACGAGGCGGACGCTATAATGTTCGGAAGGCAGCAGACGTCGAAGGACCAAGCAACACGACCACAAGCAATGATAACATGAAACTATGGAGCTTTTATGTAGAAAACGAGGACGCATTGTCATCAGGGACTGATGACTAATCAGGATGACCGAGTGTAAGAAGGAGTGGGCCAGCTGGCCTATTGAAGGGGCAGCGGGGAGCAGCAACAGCAGTAATAACAGCAGCAGAGGAACAGCTGATGAGCAGCAACAGCAGTAGTAACAGCAGCAGCAACAGCAGTAGCAACAGCAGTAGTAACAGCAGCAGATCAACAGCGGACAGAGAAGAAGAGGAACAGAGCGAAGCAGTGAAAAAGGAGAGAACAGCAGCATACGGACGCGACTCAAGCAGCAGCAGAAAATCAGCAGAAATAAGCCGTAACATTAAGAACTTTTGTAAGCACACATACCAGGCCACCGCGATAATAATACGAATAAACAATACTTTAAATAATATCTTACATGTATACTGAACCACCGCACCTATATAGCATCCACGCTCCAGGAAATGTGGCAGGATCGCACATCTTGGGCATAAGCACCAATATGGCAATATAGCCCCAAAAAAGTGGAACCTCCGCAACTATATGGCACCTGCACTTATATAGAACCCTTCCCTATCCAGCACTGGCATGTATACTGAACCACCGCACCTATATAGCATCCACGCTCCAGGAAATGTGGCAGGATCGCACATCTTGGGCATAAGCACCAATATGGCAATATAGCCCCAAAAAAGTGGAACCTCCGCAACTATGTGGCACCTGCACTTATATAGAACACCTCCCTATCCAGCACTGGCATGTATACTGAACCACCGCACCTATACAGCATCCACGGTCCAGGAAATGTGGCAGGATCGCATATTTTGGGCATAAGCACAAATATGGCAATATAGCCCCAAAAAAGTGGAACCTCCGCAACTATATGGCACCTGCACTTATATAGAACCCTTCCCTATCCAGCACTGGCATGTATACTGAACCACCGCACCTATATAGCACCCACGCTCCAGGAAATGTGGCAGGATCGCAAATCTTGGGCATAAGCACCAATATGGCAATATAGCCCCAAAAAAGTGGAACCTCCGCAACTATATGGCTTCTGCACTTATATAGATACCTTCCCTATCCAGCACTGGCATGTATACTGAACCACCGCACCTATATAGCATCCACGCTCCAGGAAATGTGGCAGGATCGCACATCTTGGGCATAAGCACCAATATGGCAATATAGCCCCAAAAAAGTGGAACCTCCGCAACTATGTGGCACCTGCACTTATATAGAACCCTTCCCTATCCAGCACTGGCATGTATACTGAACCACCGCACCTATATAGCATCTACGCTCCAGGAAATGTGGCAGGATCGCATATTTTGGGCATAAGCACCAATATGGCAATATACCCCAAAAAAACAGGCACAAAACTACTCTCATAGAGATCGAACGTGCCTACGCTAACTAAAAGCTCATCGCAAAACCTTGCACAAAGCAGAATCACCAACAACTACCAACAATTATAACTAGAACAGTAACAAACACAAATATTCAATTAAGTGACAACCTAACGGAATCAAAACCAGAGGCGCCGTAATGGGGGACCCCCCAGATCGAGGCCCTAGACTCTCTCCCCAAATTGAAACCCTTCTACAAACACCTGGACCGAAATTAGTCAACATCTCGAGAACAGATCCCAACAAAGACCTCAACTTGGTATCCCCCTTTCTCATAAAAAAACAAGTTGACTTCACCTGTGGAGGTGAAGTCGAAATGTGCAAAAAAATAAGAAACGGAACAATTTTGATAAAGACGAAAACAAACATACAAGCGAAAAAACTAATTCACCTAAAATCTCTTGCAAGCGACATCAACGTCAACGTCACAATACACAACTCTCTTAACTACTCAAAGGGCGTCGTTTACTCTAACGATTTAAGAGGCATTGATGAAGATGAAATCCAATTAGAACTTGCGCACCAACTGGTCTCCGAAGTAAAGAAAATTTTGAAAAGAGGAAAACGGATCTCTTAAAGAGACTGGCGTCTGCATATTAACATTCAACCTACTAACCCTACCGGAGTACATAATGATTGGATACCAAAGAGCCCAAGTCAGACAATATATACCACTTCCAATGAAATGCAACAATTGCTTCCAGTTTGGACACCTCCAAAAATTCTGCAAAAACAAAAAACTTTGCTTCAATTGCGGAGAGGACTTTCACATTGACACGACCACACAAGAGAAATGTAACAAAACCCAGCACTGCATTAACTGCAATAACGACCAGCACTCTTCGAACCCACATAACTCCACCAGGAAAAAATTCCCTATCTTTATCACTCAATACGAACTCCAAGCATTTAAAACCACGAACAAATGCGACAACAAAACAGCCCTCTCAATACTACGGACACGGAACACAGATAATACACCCCACTTATTCTCTTCAGTCACCAAAACCACACAGGCCTCTACGCATTCCCAACGACAATACACAGCATCACAACAACAACACACAACACCACAACAACAACACACAGCATCACAAAAACAACAACACCCCCAGCAAGCATCCACATCCAAACGCCAAACTGTATCGTACTCTGATATCGACTCAGAAATAGACAGTAAGATAAACACCCTATCAAATTCCCATAAAAACAGCACAACCTCTAACATTGTAAAAATTCTACCACTAACTACCTCTAAGCGCAGACTAGCAGCAATTAAGGCTGCGGACAAATTAAAAAGCTCAAGCAGCAAAAAAACAAGACAGAAGAACCCCAATACTGACGCCTTGAGTAGCAACAACTGCTCAATGGAAATAGAATCCGACTAAAACTAACAGATCAAGTAGAAACAACCCAAATAACCAGCACTCAAGAGATAAAAACTCAAAAAAATGACTCTGACAATAATCCAATGGAACCTTCGAGGCTACATAAACAACTATAATGAACTACAAATTATTATTAAACAATACCAACCGCATATAATTGCATTACAAGAAACGCATCTATTTAATATTCACAATATACCCATTCCTATCAACTTCTCACTTTACGCAAAAAACTACTCACCCAATTTTGGGGGAGCAGCAGTCCTCATACACAACTCAATCGAATCAAAGGAAATACATTTACAAACTGATTTCGATGCAACTGCTATTGAAGTTGAATCGAAGAAAAAATTTAAAATAATTTCTGCATACATATCGCCAAGCCAAAATTTTAACGAAAGTAACCTACACAATGTTCTCAGCAATAACTCAAGCTCACTTATTTTAGGTGATTTCAACAGTTGGAGCAAACTTTGGGGCTCACCAAAAAATAACGCAAGAGGCAATACAGTAGCCAAATTCTTAAATAACACAAACTTTATACTCTTAAACGACAAATCCCCCACACACTTTACCACACGCAATACATACACACATATTGACCTATCATTTTGCAATATGCTAACTGGAAAATAATCGACGACCTTCACGGAAGTGACCATTTCCCTATCCTCATTACACTCTTTAACAATAACAAACAGAATAAAACACAAAACAACCCAATCTTCAAAATAAACTCAGCCAACTGGGATGCATTTAAGGACAAAACTGACTACAAAAAGTTCGCCCTCAAACAATATCAATAAAGAATCATCATGTCTAAATAAAATTCTACTACAAAGCGCCCATCTTACCATCCCACAAACATCAATTAAAAACCATCCCAGAAACGTTCCCTGGTGGAACAATGGACTGCAAACTCTCAACAACGAAAGAAAACAAGCATGGAACAAACTAAAAAACACATTACAACTACAAACATCATTAGATTTCGAAAAGCAGCGGCAAAATTTAAAAAAGAAATTAAATCTGCAAAAAATAAGTCACTTTCCTCTTTTACTTCAGAAATCCAACCACAAACAAAGACAAGTCAAACCTGGTCAAATATAAGACGCTTTTGTGGACTGAATAATATAAAAAACATCCATACAATTATCCATCCGACCACTTTACAGCCAACTTCAGATAACCCCTCCATTGCCAATTCATTTGCCAAATACTGGTCTGATCAGTCCAAAGATTCCAACTTCTCATCCATGTTCACTAACAACAAATATTCAATTTCAACATATCAAAGCTCTCCTCCATCGCAATCTGCACAGAAAATAGAATCAGATATCACTTCCATAGAACTTTCCTCCGCACTCTCAAGCTTAAAGGGCCATACACCAGGTATTGATCGAATCTCCTACCCAATGATTGCAAATACATCCCCAGCAGTTAAGGATCGAATTTTAAAACACTACAATAATATACTTAATAACTATATACCCCAAGCTTACAAAATAGGTCTTGTTATACCAATAGCTAAACCCGGCTACATCAAAACATCAATAACCTCATACCGCCCGATTTCTCTAAACTCTTGCTTCGCAAAAGTCCTAGACAAAATCATAGCCAAGAGGTTGTGGTGGTTTGTTACTACAAACAAACATATACACACAAATCAAGTTGGTTTCAAACGTGGAAAATCAGTTACAGACAATCTAGCGTACTTAGATCATCTGATAACTGATGCATTTTCCCACAAACAACATTTGTCAATAGTATCATTAGATTTCAATAAAGCCTTTGACAAAATTGGACTACATGCAATAACTAAGCAACTCCAAGAATGGAACATCGGCCCAAAAATACTTAACTATATTATTAATTTTATGAGCAAGAGAAAAATGTCGCGTAGCAAACAACCTATCGAGCACTTTTCCTCTGCATAACGGAATCCCCCAGGGATCACCGATATCAGTTATTATATTCTTAATAGCATATAATAAACTAGCAAACCTCATTACTATCCAACGAAATCTCACATTCACATCCTATGCAGACGATTTTCATATTATTGTCAAATTTAAAAAAAACCAAGCCCAAGAAAATTTCAATCTCGATGATCTATTCCAAAAAATCGACGAATGGTGTTCGTTTTCAGGCTCATCCTTATCATTTGATAAATGCAAACCTTACATATATGCCGTAAACATAACTGTAAATGCACAATAACAACGAGAAACCTAAACATTCCGAGCGTAGACCACTTAAAAATATTAGGACTCACATTCGATTCAAAATATAGATGGACTAGACACATAGAAGACTTAGCTAGCTCTCTCTCAAACAAAATTAATATAATAAAATGTCTCTCCAGTAACAAGTTCAATTGCAATACGCATACACTAATATAAATCACAAAAGCAATAATAGTTTCTAAAATTGACTACGGACTAGTATTTTACGGCAATTCCTCAATAACTTGGCTTAAAAAAATTCAAACCATTCTAAATTGTGCAGTAAGGATAGCTTTGGGAGCATTCAGGACAACCCCGATTACAAATCTTTTAATGGAAGCTAACATAAACACAGTTGCAAATCGACGTGACTTTCTACAAGCCAAACTAATAAAAAACCTTTATTTTCCAAACAACTCACCTCTTCACAAAATCTCAAAGTCCCTCCAAAGCAGAATCCACTTCAACAACAAAATACCTTCAGCAATAACTTACTCTCTACAACATTGCAAAAAACAAAACATAAGCCTTCTCATAAAACCCGAAATAAAAACTAAGCTACCTTTCTGGAAATTCCAACCAAATACCATAAATACCGAACTTGAAAAACTAGACAAAAATAGTACACACGACTCTATATACCAACAAAACTTTCTTACCATCAAAAACCAATTTAATGATCACACCTTTCTGTTTACGGATGGATCCAAAACCATAAGTACCACATCATTTGCAATCACAACTGAAAAAAACACCTTAAAAGTGGGCTTACTACAAAATTTTTCTTCAATTTACTCTGCCGAAATCATAGCCATATTCGAGGCAATACAAATTGTCAAATCTATGCGCGGGAAATATATGATATGCTCAGACTCTCTATCCTCTCTTCAAGCCATAGGCAACCCCGATAACTTCAACCATTATGAATCTAAAATTAGATCTCTTCTAATGCAACTACATCCAAAAATAAAACTACTCTGGATCCCAGGTCATAAAAACATAAAAGGAAATGAACTAGCAGACCAAAAAGCAAAATCAGCTTCAACAAGGATTGCCCGAGTGCTGCTGCCGTAAACCTTGCATACGAGGAAAAACGCCTGAAGTCTCTTAAAATTAACGACTTGCAAGTCAAGGGGCTCATAGACACCGGTGCAGATGTTTCCCTATTAAAGATGTCAGTGTTCGGCAAAATGAGTGGTATCCATCTGCAAGCCAGTTCGTCAACTTTGAGGGGACTTGGAAACAACATCACACGCTCCGCTGGGCAGTTTACGGCAGAAGTGGAGATCGACGGAATGCGATTGGCACACAAATTCCTTGTGGTGGCCGATCATGCCGTCGGATGCGAATTGTTGCTTGGACACGACTTTATATCCAAGTTCACAATGACATCAACGCAAGGAGGATATAAGTTTTCTCCCCTGCCGGGGGAGGAAACTGAGGACATCAAACAGATAAGTATTTACAACGTGGTCGAAGAAAATACTGACATAAACATTCCGTCGCAGTTCAGAGATGCCGTCCAATCAATGATTCAGGACTTTACTGAAAAGAAGCAGACTGCAGTGTGCCCGATCATGCTGAAGATCGTACCGGACGAGAAAATAGCGCCGTTTCGACATTCGCCAAGTCGAGTGGCCATCAGCGAAGCCGACGTTGTCAAGCAGCAGATCGATGAATGGGCCAACGCTGGGATAATACGACGCTCATCAAGCGTGGAAGAAAGCAGCAAAAAATATACGGCGTTTATAACGAAGGAAGGCCTCTTTGAGTTCAACCGTGCGCCTTTCGGTTTTTGCAATTCGCCAGCAGTTTTCATCCGTTTTATAAGTTTTGTATTTCAAAACCTTATAAATGAAAACATTCTTGACCTGTACATGGACGATATCGTTATACACGCTGAAACCGCCGACGAATGCCTGGGAAAGCTGAAGAAGGTTTTTGATGCTGCAGCTGAATACGGGCTGAAGATGAAGTGGAAGAAGTGCCGATTTCTGCAGTCGACCATTACATTTTTGGGCCACCAAGTTGGAGGAGGTGAAATCAAGCCTGGATTGGAGAAAACCAAAGCCGTCAGCAAGTTCCCGATGCCGAAAAACATAAAGGCTGTGCAGTCGTTTTTAGGATTAACTGGGTTTTTCCGTAAATTCATAAGAAACTATTCGCTAATCGCCAAACCACTGACCAATCTGCTGCGAAAAGATGTCCCATTTAAAATGAGTCTGGAGGAGCAGCAGGCGTTCGCTACATTAAAGGAAGCATTGGTGAAAGAGCCGGTCTTGAAACTTTATCGCAGGAATGCAAAAACCGAGATACACACTTATGCGTCAAAGGACGGGTTTGCAGCGGCGTTGTTACAATGGCACGAAGGACAATTGCATCCGATCTTATTCTGGAGTAAGAAAACCTCGGAGTCTGAAGCACGACAGCATAGCTATATACAGGAAGCCAAAGCAATTTTCCTAGCGTGCAAAAAATTTCGTCAGTACATACTTGGAACCAACTTTAAGCTCGTAACGGATTGCGCTGCTTTCAAGCAAACGTTAAGCAAGAAGGACGTTCCGCGGGAGGTAGCCCAATGGGTCCTGTACTTGCAGGACTACGACTTTGAAGTGGAACACAGACCAGGAGAACGGCTGAAGCATGTGGATTGCCTGAGTAGGTACCCAATTGATGTCATGATGGTATCTTCGGAAGTCACAGCAAGAATTAAGAAAGCCCAGCAGGAGGATACGATGATCAAAGCCGTTTCCGAAATTTTGAAAAGTAAACCATATGACAACTTTAAGTTGAAAGCTGGTCTCGTATACAAAGTGGTGCAAGGCACGGACTTGCTGGCAATACCGAAGTCATTAGAAAAAGAAATAATAACCGACGCTCACAACGCAGGACACTTTGCCGCTCAAAAAACAATGCATACCGTACAGCAGAGCTATTGGATTCCACATCTGGAAGGAAAAGTAATTCAGATCATAGGAAACTGTATGAAATGTATAATCTACAACAAAAAGCTTGGCAAAAAGAGGGATTTCTGCATCAAATTGACAAAGGATCACAGCCGCTGTATACTATACACGTGGATCACCTTGGGCCTATGGATGACACTTCAAAGCAGTACAAGTACATATTCGCAATGGTTGATAGCTTTAGTAAGTTCGTATGGATGTATCCCACAAAAACAACAGGAGCAGACGAAGTTCTCAAGAAGTTAAGGGAGTGGTCTGATGTATTTGGTAATCCGGCACGCATAGTAAGCGATCGTGGAGCAGCATTTACATCTTCAAGCTTTGAGGAGTTTGTCAAGGAAAAGAACATCGAACACATATGGAGCACCACAGGGGTACCAAGAGGAAACGGACAAATTGAACGCGTAAACCGATCTATTCTGAGCATCATTTCCAAATTGTCGTCGGAGGAACCTGGAAGATGGTATAAGTTCGTACCGCGAGTTCAAAGGGCTATTAACAGCACTGTTCACGTGTCTACAAAGCGTTGTCCATTTGAGCTGATGATCGGGGTAAAAATGCGTTGTGGACCGGATAGCGACATACTTCAGCTAATAGAAAAAGAGATGGTTGATAATTTTGAAGACGAGAGGCAAAAGATGCGACAAGAGGCAAAAGAAAATATTCAGCAGGCCCAGGACAGATACAAGGAACAGTTCGATAAAAAGCGGAAATGCGAATACGGATACAAGGTCGGAGATCTCGTAGCCATACGTAGAACACAATTTGTAACCGGAAGAAAGATGGCCAGCGAATTCTTAGGGCCATACGAAATAACCAACGTGAAACGAGGCGGACGCTATAATGTTCGGAAGGCAGCAGACGTCGAAGGACCAAGCAACACGACCACAAGCAATGATAACATGAAACTATGGAGCTTTTATGTAGAAAACGAGGACGCATTGTCATCAGGGACTGATGACTAATCAGGATGACCGAGTGTAAGAAGGAGTGGGCCAGCTGGCCTATTGAAGGGGCAGCGGGGAGCAGCAACAGCAGTAATAACAGCAGCAGAGGAAGAGCTGATGAGCAGCAACAGCAGTAGTAACAGCAGCAGCAACAGCAGTAGCAACAGCAGTAGTAACAGCAGCAGATCAGCAGCGGACAGAGAAGAAGAGGAACAGAGCGAAGCAGTGAAAAAGAAGAGAACAGCAGCATACGGACGCGACTCAAGCAGCAGCAGAAAATCAGCAGAAATAAGCCGTAACATTAAGAACTTTTGTAAGTACACATACCAGGCCACCGCGATAATAATACGAATAAACAATACTTTAAATAATATCTTACATTTGGGGGCTCAACCGGTCGCGTACTGCCTGTGTAAAGTGGAAAAAAAATCAAAAATTGTGTGTCTCATGTCTCAGAAGCCGGCAGCAGACGAAGCGAGACGGAAAAGAAAAAATTCGGTGCAAAAAAACTGCGCATTTGACTCTCAGAGGCCGCAAGCAGAGGAAGCTAGACAGCGAGTGGGTGAAAAGAAGAACCGAGAAAAAGGGGTTGTTTCAAGCCGGCTGCCCACAAGAGTATTGCGCAGTAGAATTATAATGGAAAATACAAGTGGACCACCAGCCGGGAATATGCAGAAAAACGAAGGCCCAAGTGGATCAGAAGAAAACAGGATCAATCGCCAGCAAAACGCGAACGAGGAAGCGATGAGGTCAACACTCCTAGAAGAAAACACACAGACGCTCCAACAGCTGGTTCAACTGCTCTCGATGAAAATAAATGCAGATGAAATAGACAAGAAAAATGATGCAAAGCTGGTAGTGGAAAATTATTCCAGAATTCAACGGAGAAAATATGTCGGTACAGCAGTGGTTTATTAACTTCGAGCTAAACGCTGAAGCATACGGACTAAATGACAAACAAAAATACGTGCAAGCCCGAGCAAAAATGACAGGTACAGCCGCTCTTTTTCTCGAGTCCACAGCAGTGTATGAGTACGGCCAATTGCGTCATCAACTTCTACAGGAGTTTGAGTGTGAGCGTTTATGCAGTGCGCAAATTCACAATCAATTGTCTATGCGAGTGAAGATTGCCGGCGAAAGTTTTCACGAATATATACTACAGATGAAACGCATTGCTGCACGTGGGACAACAGACACGGAGTCGGTGATTCGATACATTGTCGACGGACTGAATTTAAAAACGGATTATAAGTACACCTTGTATGGATGCAGCTCATACAAGCAGCTGCGAGAGAAGTACGAAATCTACGAAAGAACGCTCGCGGTTGATGGGGGTTTTGCCCCGAAACAAAAAGACTCACAGCCGTTCGGAAAGAAGTCCAATTTTACTAAATATGAAAGGAAGCAACACTGCTACAATTGTGGATCCCTGGAGCATCTACGCAAGGATTGCCGAGCTGCATTAAAGTGTTTCCGCTGCAATCAGACTGGACACATGTCTAAGGATTGCCCGAGTGCTGCTGCCGTAAACCTTGCATACGAGGAAAAACGCCTGAAGTCTCTTAAAATTAACGACTTGCAAGTCAAGGGGCTCATAGACACCGGTGCAGATGTTTCCCTATTAAAGATGTCAGTGTTCGGCAAAATGAGTGGTATCCATCTGCAAGCCAGTTCGTCAACTTTGAGGGGACTTGGAAACAACATCACACGCTCCGCTGGGCAGTTTACGGCAGAAGTGGAGATCGACGGAATGCGATTGGCACACAAATTCCTTGTGGTGGCCGATCATGCCGTCGGATGCGAATTGTTGCTTGGACACGACTTTATATCCAAGTTCACAATGACATCAACGCAAGGAGGATATAAGTTTTCTCCCCTGCCGGGGGAGGAAACTGAGGACATCAAACAGATAAGTATTTACAACGTGGTCGAAGAAAATACTGACATAAACATTCCGTCGCAGTTCAGAGATGCCGTCCAATCAATGATTCAGGACTTTACTGAAAAGAAGCAGACTGCAGTGTGCCCGATCATGCTGAAGATCGTACCGGACGAGAAAATAGCGCCGTTTCGACATTCGCCAAGTCGAGTGGCCATCAGCGAAGCCGACGTTGTCAAGCAGCAGATCGATGAATGGGCCAACGCTGGGATAATACGACGCTCATCATCAAATTTCGCCAGTCGGACTGTAATTGTCAAGAAAAAGGATGGGAGCAGCCGGGTCTGCGTGGACTATCGTCAGTTGAACAAGATGGTCTTGAAAGATTGCTTTCCCGTTCCAATCGTTGAAGAGGTGCTGGAAAAACTGGAAAATGCTAAGGTGTTCACCATCATGGACTTAGAAAATGGGTTTTTCCACGTTCCTGTGGAAGAAAGCAGCAAAAAATATACGGCGTTTATAACGAAGGAAGGCCTCTTTGAGTTCAACCGTGCGCCTTTCGGTTTTTGCAATTCGCCAGCAGTTTTCATCCGTTTTATAAGTTTTGTATTTCAAAACCTTATAAATGAAAACATTCTTGACCTGTACATGGACGATATCGTTATACACGCTGAAACCGCCGACGAATGCCTGGGAAAGCTGAAGAAGGTTTTTGATGCTGCAGCTGAATACGGGCTGAAGATGAAGTGGAAGAAGTGCCGATTTCTGCAGTCGACCATTACATTTTTGGGCCACCAAGTTGGAGGAGGTGAAATCAAGCCTGGATTGGAGAAAACCAAAGCCGTCAGCAAGTTCCCGATGCCGAAAAACATAAAGGCTGTGCAGTCGTTTTTAGGATTAACTGGGTTTTTCCGTAAATTCATAAGAAACTATTCGCTAATCGCCAAACCACTGACCAATCTGCTGCGAAAAGATGTCCCATTTAAAATGAGTCTGGAGGAGCAGCAGGCGTTCGCTACATTAAAGGAATCATTGGTGAAAGAGCCGGTCTTGAAACTTTATCGCAGGAATGCAAAAACCGAGATACACACTTATGCGTCAAAGGACGGGTTTGCAGCGGCGTTGTTACAATGGCACGAAGGACAATTGCATCCGATCTTATTCTGGAGTAAGAAAACCTCGGAGTCTGAAGCACGACAGATATACAGGAAGCCAAAGCAATTTTCCTAGCGTGCAAAAAATTTCGTCAGTACATACTTGGAACCAACTTTAAGCTCGTAACGGATTGCGCTGCTTTCAAGCAAACGTTAAGCAAGAAGGACGTTCCGCGGGAGGTAGCCCAATGGGTCCTGTACTTGCAGGACTACGACTTTGAAGTGGAACACAGACCAGGAGAACGGCTGAAGCATGTGGATTGCCTGAGTAGGTACCCAATTGATGTCCTGATGGTATCTTCGGAAGTCACAGCAAGAATTAAGAAAGCCCAGCAGGAGGATACGATGATCAAAGCCGTTTCCGAAATTTTGAAAAGTAAACCATATGACAACTTTAAGTTGAAAGCTGGTCTCGTATACAAAGTGGTGCAAGGCACGGACTTGCTGGCAATACCGAAGTCATTAGAAAAAGAAATAATAGCCGACGCTCACAACGCAGGACACTTTGCCGCTCAAAAAACAATGCATACCGTACAGCAGAGCTATTGGATTCCACATCTGGAAGGAAAAGTAATTCAGATCATAGGAAACTGTATGAAATGTATAATCTACAACAAAAAGCTTGGCAAAAAGATGGATTTCTGCATCAAATTGACAAAGGATCACAGCCGCTGTATACTATACACGTGGATCACCTTGGGCCTATGGATGACACTTCAAAGCAGTACAAGTACATCTTCGCAATGGTTGATAGCTTTAGTAAGTTCGTATGGATGTATCCCACAAAAACAACAGGAGCAGACGAAGTTCTCAAGAAGTTAAGGGAGTGGTCTGATGTATTTGGTAATCCGGCACGCATAGTAAGCGATCGTGGAGCAGCATTTACATCTTCAAGCTTTGAGGAGTTTGTCAAGGAAAAGAACATCGAACACATATGGAGCACCACAGGGGTACCAAGAGGAAACGGACAAATTGAACGCGTAAACCGATCTATTCTGAGCATCATTTCCAAATTGTCGTCGGAGGAACCTGGAAGATGGTATAAGTTCGTACCGCGAGTTCAAAGGGCTATTAACAGCACTGTTCACGTGTCTACAAAGCGTTGTCCATTTGAGCTGATGATCGGGGTAAAAATGCGTTGTGGACCGGATAGCGACATACTTCAGCTAATAGAAAAAGAGATGGTTGATAATTTTGAAGACGAGAGGCAAAAGATGCGACAAGAGGCAAAAGAAAATATTCAGCAGGCCCAGGACAGATACAAGGAACAGTTCGATAAAAAGCGGAAATGCGAATACGGATACAAGGTCGGAGATCTCGTAGCCATACGTAGAACACAATTTGTAACCGGAAGAAAGAGGGCCAGCGAATTCTTAGGGCCATACGAAATAACCAACGTGAAACGAGGCGGACGCTATAATGTTCGGAAGGCAGCAGACGTCGAAGGACCAAGCAACACGACCACAAGCAATGATAACATGAAACTATGGAGCTTTTATGTAGAAAACGAGGACGCATTGTCATCAGGGACTGATGACTAATCAGGATGACCGAGTGTAAGAAGGAGTGGGCCAGCTGGCCTATTGAAGGGGCAGCGGGGAGCAGCAACAGCAGTAATAACAGCAGCAGAGGAACAGCTGATGAGCAGCAACAGCAGTAGTAACAGCAGCAGCAACAGCAGTAGCAACAGCAGTAGTAACAGCAGCAGATCAACAGCGGACAGAGAAGAAGAGGAACAGAGCGAAGCAGTGAAAAAGGAGAGAACAGCAGCATACGGACGCGACTCAAGCAGCAGCAGAAAATCAGCAGAAATAAGCCGTAACATTAAGAACTTTTGTAAGCACACATACCAGGCCACCGCGATAATAATACGAATAAACAATACTTTAAATAATATCTTACATGTATACTGAACCACCGCACCTATATAGCATCCACGCTCCAGGAAATGTGGCAGGATCGCACATCTTGGGCATAAGCACCAATATGGCAATATAGCCCCAAAAAAGTGGAACCTCCGCAACTATATGGCACCTGCACTTATATAGAACCCTTCCCTATCCAGCACTGGCATGTATACTGAACCACCGCACCTATATAGCATCCACGCTCCAGGAAATGTGGCAGGATCGCACATCTTGGGCATAAGCACCAATATGGCAATATAGCCCCAAAAAAGTGGAACCTCCGCAACTATGTGGCACCTGCACTTATATAGAACACCTCCCTATCCAGCACTGGCATGTATACTGAACCACCGCACCTATACAGCATCCACGGTCCAGGAAATGTGGCAGGATCGCATATTTTGGGCATAAGCACAAATATGGCAATATAGCCCCAAAAAAGTGGAACCTCCGCAACTATATGGCACCTGCACTTATATAGAACCCTTCCCTATCCAGCACTGGCATGTATACTGAACCACCGCACCTATATAGCATCCACGCTCCAGGAAATGTGGCAGGATCGCACATCTTGGGCATAAGCACCAATATGGCAATATAGCCCCAAAAAAGTGGAACCTCCGCAACTATGTGGCACCTGCACTTATATAGAACACCTCCCTATCCAGCACTGGCATGTATACTGAACCTTTATCGCAGGAATGCAAAAACCGAGATACACACTTATGCGTCAAAGGACGGGTTTGCAGCGGCGTTGTTACAATGGCACGAAGGACAATTGCATCCGATCTTATTCTGGAGTAAGAAAACCTCGGAGTCTGAAGCACGACAGATATACAGGAAGCCAAAGCAATTTTCCTAGCGTGCAAAAAATTTCGTCAGTACATACTTGGAACCAACTTTAAGCTCGTAACGGATTGCGCTGCTTTCAAGCAAACGTTAAGCAAGAAGGACGTTCCGCGGGAGGTAGCCCAATGGGTCCTGTACTTGCAGGACTACGACTTTGAAGTGGAACACAGACCAGGAGAACGGCTGAAGCATGTGGATTGCCTGAGTAGGTACCCAATTGATGTCCTGATGGTATCTTCGGAAGTCACAGCAAGAATTAAGAAAGCCCAGCAGGAGGATACGATGATCAAAGCCGTTTCCGAAATTTTGAAAAGTAAACCATATGACAACTTTAAGTTGAAAGCTGGTCTCGTATACAAAGTGGTGCAAGGCACGGACTTGCTGGCAATACCGAAGTCATTAGAAAAAGAAATAATAGCCGACGCTCACAACGCAGGACACTTTGCCGCTCAAAAAACAATGCATACCGTACAGCAGAGCTATTGGATTCCACATCTGGAAGGAAAAGTAATTCAGATCATAGGAAACTGTATGAAATGTATAATCTACAACAAAAAGCTTGGCAAAAAGATGGATTTCTGCATCAAATTGACAAAGGATCACAGCCGCTGTATACTATACACGTGGATCACCTTGGGCCTATGGATGACACTTCAAAGCAGTACAAGTACATCTTCGCAATGGTTGATAGCTTTAGTAAGTTCGTATGGATGTATCCCACAAAAACAACAGGAGCAGACGAAGTTCTCAAGAAGTTAAGGGAGTGGTCTGATGTATTTGGTAATCCGGCACGCATAGTAAGCGATCGTGGAGCAGCATTTACATCTTCAAGCTTTGAGGAGTTTGTCAAGGAAAAGAACATCGAACACATATGGAGCACCACAGGGGTACCAAGAGGAAACGGACAAATTGAACGCGTAAACCGATCTATTCTGAGCATCATTTCCAAATTGTCGTCGGAGGAACCTGGAAGATGGTATAAGTTCGTACCGCGAGTTCAAAGGGCTATTAACAGCACTGTTCACGTGTCTACAAAGCGTTGTCCATTTGAGCTGATGATCGGGGTAAAAATGCGTTGTGGACCGGATAGCGACATACTTCAGCTAATAGAAAAAGAGATGGTTGATAATTTTGAAGACGAGAGGCAAAAGATGCGACAAGAGGCAAAAGAAAATATTCAGCAGGCCCAGGACAGATACAAGGAACAGTTCGATAAAAAGCGGAAATGCGAATACGGATACAAGGTCGGAGATCTCGTAGCCATACGTAGAACACAATTTGTAACCGGAAGAAAGAGGGCCAGCGAATTCTTAGGGCCATACGAAATAACCAACGTGAAACGAGGCGGACGCTATAATGTTCGGAAGGCAGCAGACGTCGAAGGACCAAGCAACACGACCACAAGCAATGATAACATGAAACTATGGAGCTTTTATGTAGAAAACGAGGACGCATTGTCATCAGGGACTGATGACTAATCAGGATGACCGAGTGTAAGAAGGAGTGGGCCAGCTGGCCTATTGAAGGGGCAGCGGGGAGCAGCAACAGCAGTAATAACAGCAGCAGAGGAACAGCTGATGAGCAGCAACAGCAGTAGTAACAGCAGCAGCAACAGCAGTAGCAACAGCAGTAGTAACAGCAGCAGATCAACAGCGGACAGAGAAGAAGAGGAACAGAGCGAAGCAGTGAAAAAGGAGAGAACAGCAGCATACGGACGCGACTCAAGCAGCAGCAGAAAATCAGCAGAAATAAGCCGTAACATTAAGAACTTTTGTAAGCACACATACCAGGCCACCGCGATAATAATACGAATAAACAATACTTTAAATAATATCTTACATGTATACTGAACCACCGCACCTATATAGCATCCACGCTCCAGGAAATGTGGCAGGATCGCACATCTTGGGCATAAGCACCAATATGGCAATATAGCCCCAAAAAAGTGGAACCTCCGCAACTATATGGCACCTGCACTTATATAGAACCCTTCCCTATCCAGCACTGGCATGTATACTGAACCACCGCACCTATATAGCATCCACGCTCCAGGAAATGTGGCAGGATCGCACATCTTGGGCATAAGCACCAATATGGCAATATAGCCCCAAAAAAGTGGAACCTCCGCAACTATGTGGCACCTGCACTTATATAGAACACCTCCCTATCCAGCACTGGCATGTATACTGAACCACCGCACCTATACAGCATCCACGGTCCAGGAAATGTGGCAGGATCGCATATTTTGGGCATAAGCACAAATATGGCAATATAGCCCCAAAAAAGTGGAACCTCCGCAACTATATGGCACCTGCACTTATATAGAACCCTTCCCTATCCAGCACTGGCATGTATACTGAACCACCGCACCTATATAGCACCCACGCTCCAGGAAATGTGGCAGGATCGCAAATCTTGGGCATAAGCACCAATATGGCAATATAGCCCCAAAAAAGTGGAACCTCCGCAACTATATGGCTTCTGCACTTATATAGATACCTTCCCTATCCAGCACTGGCATGTATACTGAACCACCGCACCTATATAGCATCCACGCTCCAGGAAATGTGGCAGGATCGCACATCTTGGGCATAAGCACCAATATGGCAATATAGCCCCAAAAAAGTGGAACCTCCGCAACTATGTGGCACCTGCACTTATATAGAACCCTTCCCTATCCAGCACTGGCATGTATACTGAACCACCGCACCTATATAGCATCTACGCTCCAGGAAATGTGGCAGGATCGCATATTTTGGGCATAAGCACCAAAATGGCAATATACCCCAAAAAAACAGGCACAAAACTACTCTCATAGAGATCGAACGTGCCTACGCTAACTAAAAGCTCATCGCAAAACCTTGCACAAAGCAGAATCACCAACAACTACCAACAATTATAACTAGAACAGTAACAAACACAAATATTCAATTAAGTGACAACCTAACGGAATCAAAACCAGAGGCGCCGTAATGGGGGACCCCCCAGATCGAGGCCCTAGACTCTCTCCCCAAATTGAAACCCTTCTACAAACACCTGGACCGAAATTAGTCAACATCTCGAGAACAGATCCCAACAAAGACCTCAACTTGGTATCCCCCTTTCTCATAAAAAAACAAGTTGACTTCACCTGTGGAGGTGAAGTCGAAATGTGCAAAAAAATAAGAAACGGAACAATTTTGATAAAGACGAAAACAAACATACAAGCGAAAAAACTAATTCACCTAAAATCTCTTGCAAGCGACATCAACGTCAACGTCACAATACACAACTCTCTTAACTACTCAAAGGGCGTCGTTTACTCTAACGATTTAAGAGGCATTGATGAAGATGAAATCCAATTAGAACTTGCGCACCAACTGGTCTCCGAAGTAAAGAAAATTTTGAAAAGAGAAAACGGATCTCTTAAAGAGACTGGCGTCTGCATATTAACATTCAACCTACTAACCCTACCGGAGTACATAATGATTGGATACCAAAGAGCCCAAGTCAGACAATATATACCACTTCCAATGAAATGCAACAATTGCTTCCAGTTTGGACACCTCCAAAAATTCTGCAAAAACAAAAAACTTTGCTTCAATTGCGGAGAGGACTTTCACATTGACACGACCACACAAGAGAAATGTAACAAAACCCAGCACTGCATTAACTGCAATAACGACCAGCACTCTTCGAACCCACATAACTCCACCAGGAAAAAATTCCCTATCTTTATCACTCAATACGAACTCCAAGCATTTAAAACCACGAACAAATGCGACAACAAAACAGCCCTCTCAATACTACGGACACGGAACACAGATAATACACCCCACTTATTCTCTTCAGTCACCAAAACCACACAGGCCTCTACGCATTCCCAACGACAATACACAGCATCACAACAACAACACACAACACCACAACAACAACACACAGCATCACAAAAACAAAAACACCCCCAGCAAGCATCCACATCCAAACGCCAAACTGTATCGTACTCTGATATCGACTCAGAAATAGACAGTAAGATAAACACCCTATCAAATTCCCATAAAAACAGCACAACCTCTAACATTGTAAAAATTCTACCACTAACTACCTCTAAGCGCAGACTAGCAGCAATTAAGGCTGCGGACAAATTAAAAAGCTCAAGCAGCAAAAAAACAAGACAGAAGAACCCCAATACTGACGCCTTGAGTAGCAACAACTGCTCAATGGAAATAGAATCCGACTAAAACTAACAGATCAAGTAGAAACAACCCAAATAACCAGCACTCAAGAGATAAAAACTCAAAAAAATGACTCTGACAATAATCCAATGGAACCTTCGAGGCTACATAAACAACTATAATGAACTACAAATTATTATTAAACAATACCAACCGCATATAATTGCATTACAAGAAACGCATCTATTTAATATTCACAATATACCCATTCCTATCAACTTCTCACTTTACGCAAAAAACTACTCACCCAATTTTGGGGGAGCAGCAGTCCTCATACACAACTCAATCGAATCAAAGGAAATACATTTACAAACTGATTTCGATGCAACTGCTATTGAAGTTGAATCGAAGAAAAAATTTAAAATAATTTCTGCATACATATCGCCAAGCCAAAATTTTAACGAAAGTAACCTACACAATGTTCTCAGCAATAACTCAAGCTCACTTATTTTAGGTGATTTCAACAGTTGGAGCAAACTTTGGGGCTCACCAAAAAATAACGCAAGAGGCAATACAGTAGCCAAATTCTTAAATAACACAAACTTTATACTCTTAAACGACAAATCCCCCACACACTTTACCACACGCAATACATACACACATATTGACCTATCATTTTGCAATATGCTAACTGGAAAATAATCGACGACCTTCACGGAAGTGACCATTTCCCTATCCTCATTACACTCTTTAACAATAACAAACAGAATAAAACACAAAACAACCCAATCTTCAAAATAAACTCAGCCAACTGGGATGCATTTAAGGACAAAACTGACTACAAAAAGTTCGCCCTCAAACAATATCAATAAAGAATCATCATGTCTAAATAAAATTCTACTACAAAGCGCCCATCTTACCATCCCACAAACATCAATTAAAAACCATCCCAGAAACGTTCCCTGGTGGAACAATGGACTGCAAACTCTCAACAACGAAAGAAAACAAGCATGGAACAAACTAAAAAAACACATTACAACTACAAACATCATTAGATTTCGAAAAGCAGCGGCAAAATTTAAAAAAGAAATTAAATCTGCAAAAAATAAGTCACTTTCCTCTTTTACTTCAGAAATCCAACCACAAACAAAGACAAGTCAAACCTGGTCAAATATAAGACGCTTTTGTGGACTGAATAATATAAAAAACATCCATACAATTATCCATCCGACCACTTTACAGCCAACTTCAGATAACCCCTCCATTGCCAATTCATTTGCCAAATACTGGTCTGATCAGTCCAAAGATTCCAACTTCTCATCCATGTTCACTAACAACAAATATTCAATTTCAACATATCAAAGCTCTCCTCCATCGCAATCTGCACAGAAAATAGAATCAGATATCACTTCCATAGAACTTTCCTCCGCACTCTCAAGCTTAAAGGGCCATACACCAGGTATTGATCGAATCTCCTACCCAATGATTGCAAATACATCCCCAGCAGTTAAGGATCGAATTTTAAAACACTACAATAATATACTTAATAACTATATACCCCAAGCTTACAAAATAGGTCTTGTTATACCAATAGCTAAACCCGGCTACATCAAAACATCAATAACCTCATACCGCCCGATTTCTCTAAACTCTTGCTTCGCAAAAGTCCTAGACAAAATCATAGCCAAGAGGTTGTGGTGGTTTGTTACTACAAACAAACATATACACACAAATCAAGTTGGTTTCAAACGTGGAAAATCAGTTACAGACAATCTAGCGTACTTAGATCATCTGATAACTGATGCATTTTCCCACAAACAACATTTGTCAATAGTATCATTAGATTTCAATAAAGCCTTTGACAAAATTGGACTACATGCAATAACTAAGCAACTCCAAGAATGGAACATCGGCCCAAAAATACTTAACTATATTATTAATTTTATGAGCAAGAGAAAAATGTCGCGTAGCAAACAACCTATCGAGCACTTTTCCTCTGCATAACGGAATCCCCCAGGGATCACCGATATCAGTTATTATATTCTTAATAGCATATAATAAACTAGCAAACCTCATTACTATCCAACGAAATCTCACATTCACATCCTATGCAGACGATTTTCATATTATTGTCAAATTTAAAAAAAACCAAGCCCAAGAAAATTTCAATCTCGATGATCTATTCCAAAAAATCGACGAATGGTGTTCGTTTTCAGGCTCATCCTTATCATTTGATAAATGCAAACCTTACATATATGCCGTAAACATAACTGTAAATGCACAATAACAACGAGAAACCTAAACATTCCGAGCGTAGACCACTTAAAAATATTAGGACTCACATTCGATTCAAAATATAGATGGACTAGACACATAGAAGACTTAGCTAGCTCTCTCTCAAACAAAATTAATATAATAAAATGTCTCTCCAGTAACAAGTTCAATTGCAATACGCATACACTAATATAAATCACAAAAGCAATAATAGTTTCTAAAATTGACTACGGACTAGTATTTTACGGCAATTCCTCAATAACTTGGCTTAAAAAAATTCAAACCATTCTAAATTGTGCAGTAAGGATAGCTTTGGGAGCATTCAGGACAACCCCGATTACAAATCTTTTAATGGAAGCTAACATAAACACAGTTGCAAATCGACGTGACTTTCTACAAGCCAAACTAATAAAAAACCTTTATTTTCCAAACAACTCACCTCTTCACAAAATCTCAAAGTCCCTCCAAAGCAGAATCCACTTCAACAACAAAATACCTTCAGCAATAACTTACTCTCTACAACATTGCAAAAAACAAAACATAAGCCTTCTCATAAAACCCGAAATAAAAACTAAGCTACCTTTCTGGAAATTCCAACCAAATACCATAAATACCGAACTTGAAAAACTAGACAAAAATAGTACACACGACTCTATATACCAACAAAACTTTCTTACCATCAAAAACCAATTTAATGATCACACCTTTCTGTTTACGGATGGATCCAAAACCATAAGTACCACATCATTTGCAATCACAACTGAAAAAAACACCTTAAAAGTGGGCTTACTACAAAATTTTTCTTCAATTTACTCTGCCGAAATCATAGCCATATTCGAGGCAATACAAATTGTCAAATCTATGCGCGGGAAATATATGATATGCTCAGACTCTCTATCCTCTCTTCAAGCCATAGGCAACCCCGATAACTTCAACCATTATGAATCTAAAATTAGATCTCTTCTAATGCAACTACATCCAAAAATAAAACTACTCTGGATCCCAGGTCATAAAAACATAAAAGGAAATGAACTAGCAGACCAAAAAGCAAAATCAGCTTCAACAATGCCCCTTACATACACACACAATAACAATATATCAGACATTAATAAACACCTCAAGACAAAAATGCTTAAAGACAAACTTATAAAACTAGAACAAACATCGAACTGGTATCAATTTATCAATCCCAACCAAATAACAGCCGACAAATTCACCAAAAGACTAGACCAAAACAACACATCAAGGATAAAACAAACAAAAATAATTAGACTAAGACTAGGACATACAAGAATAACTCACCAACATTACCTAGACCCAACCAAAATAAATACTTGTACGCATTGCCTGAACAACGTTCCAGTAACTATAGAACACCTACTCAAAGACTGCCCATCCTCACAACTCACAGACATACGTTTCAAAACAATAACAATAATCCACTGACATTCCTCTCTAACCCAACTAAAACTGAAATAGACCTAATCATAAAATATCTAAAAGAAACCAACTTATATCCATAAATCTAACTTTAATATAAAACCTATGGAATACATCTCACATATAATAAACATAATATAATAAGCATAACATAATAACAACATAGCCGAGGATCATAGTAACCGGTGCTATCATTAATAAGCTAGGTTAATAGTTTTAACTCTAACCTCGCTGTAAATAAATAAATAAATAAATAAACCCCAAAAAAAGTGGAAGCTCCGCAACTATATGGCACCTGCACTTATATAGAACCCTTCCCTATCCAGCACTGGCATGTATACTGAACCACCGCACCTATATAGAATCCACGCTCCAGGAAATGTGGCAGGATCGCACATCTTGGGCATAAGCACCAATATGGCAATATAGCCCCAAAAAAGTGGAACCTCCGCAACTATATGGCACCTGCACTTATATAGAACCCTTCCCTATCCAGCACTGGCATGTATACTGAACCACAGCACCTATATAGCACCCACGCTCCAGGAAATGTGGCAGGATCGCACATCTTGGGCATAAGCACCAATATGGCAATATAGCCCTAAAAAAGTGGAACCTCCGAAATTATATGATACCTGCACTTATATAGAAACCTTCCCTATACAGCACTTGCATGTATATTGAATCACCGCACCTATATAGCATCCACGCTCCAGGAAATGTGGCAGGATCGCATATTTTGGGCATAAGCACCAATATGGCAATATAGCCCCAAAAAAGTGGAACCTCCGCAACTATATGGCACCTGCACTTATAAAGAACCCTTCCCTATCCAGCACTGGCATGTATACTGAACCACCGCACCTATATAGCATCCACGCTCCAGGAAATGTGGCAGGATCGCATATTTTGGGCATAAGCACCAATATGGCAATATAGCCCCAAAAAAGTGGAAGCTCCGCAACTATATGGCACCTGCACTTATATAGAACCCTTCCCTATCCAGCACTGGCATGTATACTGAACCACCGCACCTATATAGCATCCACGCTCCAGGAAATGTGGTAGGATCGCACATCTTGGGCATAAGCACCAATATGGCAATATAGCCCCAAAAAAGTGGAACCTCCGCAACTATATGGCACCTGCACTTATATAGAACCCTTCCCTATCCAGCACTGGCATGTATACTGAACCACAGCACCTATATAGCACCCACGCTCCAGGAAATGTGGCAGGATCGCACATCTTGGGCATAAGCACCAATATGGCAATATAGCCCTAAAAAAGTGGAACCTCCGAAATTATATGATACCTGCACTTATATAGAAACCTTCCCTTTACAGCACTGGCATGTATACTGAACCACCGCACCTATATAGCATCCACGCTCCAGGAAATGTGGCAGGATCGCATATTTTGGGCATAAGCACCAATATGGCAATATAGCCCCAAAAAAGTGGAAGCTCCGCAACTATATGGCACCTGCACTTATATAGAACCCTTCCCTATCCAGCACTGGCATGTATACTGAACCACCTCACCTATATAGCATCCACGCTCCAGGAAATGTGGCAGGATCGCATATTTTGGGCATAAGCACCAATATGGCAATATAGCCCCAAAAAGTGGAACCTCCGCAACTATATGGCACCTGCACTTATATAGAACCCTTCCCTATCCAGCACTGGCATGTATACTGAACCACCGCACCTATATAGCATCCACGCTCCAGGAAATATGGCAGGATCGCATATTTTGGGCATAAGCACCAATATGGCAATATAGCCCCAAAAAGTGGAACCTCCGCAACTATATAGCTTCTGCACTTATATAGAACCCTTCCCTATCCAGCACTGGCATGTATACTGAACCACCGCACCTATATAGCATCCACGCTCCAGGAAATGTGGCAGGATCGCATATTTTGGGCATAAGCACCAATATGGCAATATAGCCCCAAAAAAGAGGAACCTCCGCAACTATATGGCACCTGCACTTATATAGAAACCTTCCCTATCCAGCACTGGCATGTATACTGAACCACCGTACCTATATAGCATCCACGCTCCAGGAAATGTGGCAGGATCGCATATTTTGGGCATAAGCACCAATATGGCAATATAGCCCCAAAAAAGTGGAACCTCCGCAACTATATGGCACCTGCACTTATATAGAACCCTTCCCTATCCAGCACTGGCATGTATACTGAACCACCGCACCTATATAGCATCCACGCTCCAGGAAATGTGGTAGGATCGCATATTTTGGGCATAAGCACCAATATGGCAATATAGCCCCAAAAAAGTGGAACATCCGCAACTATATGGCACCTGCACTTATATAGAACCCTTCCCTATCCAGCACTGGCATGTATACTGAACCACCGCACCTATAAAGCACCCACGCTCCAGGAAATGTGGCAGGATCGCACATCTTGGGCATAAGCACCAATATGGCAATATAGCCCTAAAAAAGTGGAACCTCCGAAATTATATGACACCTGCACTTATATAGATACCTTCCCTATACAGCACTTGCATGTACATTGAATCACCGCAACGATCTGGAACCCACGCTCTAGGAAATGTGGCAGGATCGCATATTTTGGGCATAAGCACCAATATGGCAATATAGCCCCAAAAAAGTGGAAGCTCCGCAACTATATGGCACCTGCACTTATAAAGAACCCTTCCCTATCCAGCACTGGCATGTATACTGAACCACCGCACCTATATAGCATCCACGCTCCAGGAAATGTGGCAGGATCGCATATTTTGGGCATAAGCACCAATATGGCAATATAGCCCCAAAAAAGTGGAAGCTCCGCAACTATATGGCACCTGCACTTATAAAGGACCCTTCCCTATCCAGCACTGGCATGTATACTGAACCACCGCTCCAGGAAATGTGGCAGGATCGCACATCTTGGGCATAAGCACCAATATGGCAATATAGCCCCAAAAAAGTGGAACCTCCGCAACTATATGGCACCTGCACTTATATAGAACCCTTCCCTATCCAGCACTGGCATGTATACTGAACCACAGCACCTATATAGCACCCACGCTCCAGGAAATGTGGCAGGATCGCACATCTTGGGCATAAGCACCAATATGGCAATATAGCCCTAAAAAAGTGGAACCTCCGAAATAATATGATACCTGCACTTATATAGAAACCTTCCCTTTACAGCACTTGCATGTATATTGAATCACCGCACCTATATAGCATCCACGCTCCAGGAAATGTGGCAGGATCGCATATTTTGGGCATAAGCACCAATATGGCAATATAGCCCCAAAAAAGTGGAACCTCCGCAACTATATGGCACCTGCACTTATAAAGAACCCTTCCCTATCCAGCACTGGCATGTATACTGAACCACCGCACCTATATAGCATCCACGCTCCAGGAAATGTGGCAGGATCGCATATTTTGGGCATAAGCACCAATATGGCAATATAGCCCCAAAAAAGAGGAACCTCCGCAACTATATGGCACCTGCACTTATATAGAACCCTTCCCTATCCAGCACTGGCATGTATACTGAACCACCGTACCTATATAGCATCCACGCTCCAGGAAATGTGGCAGGATCGCATATTTTGGGCATAAGCACCAATATGGCAATATAGCCCCAAAAAAGTGGAACCTCCGCAACTATATGGCACCTGCACTTATATAGAACCCTTCCCTATCCAGCACTGGCATGTATACTGAACCACCGCACCTATATAGCATCCACGCTCCAGGAAATGTGGCAGGATCGCATATTTTGGGCATAAGCACCAATATGGCAATATAGCCCCAAAAAAGTGGAAGCTCCGCAACTATATGGCACCTGCACTTATAAAGGACCCTTCCCTATCCAGCACTGGCATGTATACTGAACCACCGCTCCAGGAAATGTGGCAGGATCGCACATCTTGGGCATAAGCACCAATATGGCAATATAGCCCCAAAAAAGTGGAACCTCCGCAACTATATGGCACCTGCACTTATATAGAACCCTTCCCTATCCAGCACTGGCATGTATACTGAACCACAGCACCTATATAGCACCCACGCTCCAGGAAATGTGGCAGGATCGCACATCTTGGGCATAAGCACCAATATGGCAATATAGCCCTAAAAAAGTGGAACCTCCGAAATAATATGATACCTGCACTTATATAGAAACCTTCCCTTTACAGCACTTGCATGTATATTGAATCACCGCACCTATATAGCATCCACGCTCCAGGAAATGTGGCAGGATCGCATATTTTGGGCATAAGCACCAATATGGCAATATAGCCCCAAAAAAGTGGAACCTCCGCAACTATATGGCACCTGCACTTATAAAGAACCCTTCCCTATCCAGCACTGGCATGTATACTGAACCACCGCACCTATATAGCATCCACGCTCCAGGAAATGTGGCAGGATCGCATATTTTGGGCATAAGCACCAATATGGCAATATAGCCCCAAAAAAGAGGAACCTCCGCAACTATATGGCACCTGCACTTATATAGAACCCTTCCCTATCCAGCACTGGCATGTATACTGAACCACCGTACCTATATAGCATCCACGCTCCAGGAAATGTGGCAGGATCGCATATTTTGGGCATAAGCACCAATATGGCAATATAGCCCCAAAAAAGTGGAACCTCCGCAACTATATGGCACCTGCACTTATATAGAACCCTTCCCTATCCAGCACTGGCATGTATACTGAACCACCGCACCTATATAGCATCCACGCTCCAGGAAATGTGGTAGGATCGCATATTTTGGGCATAAGCACCAATATGGCAATATAGCCCCAAAAAAGTGGAACATCCGCAACTATATGGCACCTGCACTTATATAGAACCCTTCCCTATCCAGCACTGGCATGTATACTGAACCACCGCACCTATATAGCATCCACGCTCCAGGAAATATGGCAGGATCGCATATTTTGGGCATAAGCACCAATATGGCAATATAGCCCCAAAAAAGTGGAACCTCCGCAACTATATGGCACCTGCACTTATATAGATACCTTCCCTATACAGCACTTGCATGTACATTGAATCACCGCAACGATCTGGAACCCACGCTCTAGGAAATGTGGCAGGATCGCATATTTTGGGCATAAGCACCAATATGGCAATATAGCCCCAAAAAGTGGAACCTCCGCAACTATATGGCACCTGCACTTATATAGAACCCTTCCCTATCCAGCACTGGCATGTATACTGAACCACCGCACCTATATAGCATCCACGCTCCAGGAAATATGGCAGGATCGCATATTTTGGGCATAAGCACCAATATTGCAATATAGCCCCAAAAAGTGGAACCTCCGCAACTATATAGCTTCTGCACTTATATAGAACCCTTCCCTATCCAGCACTGGCATGTATACTGAACCACCGCACCTATATAGCATCCACGCTCCAGGAAATGTGGCAGGATCGCATATTTTGGGCATAAGCACCAATATGGCAATATAGCCCCAAAAAAGTGGAACCTCCGCAACTATATGGCACCTGCACTTATATAGAACCCTTCCCTATCTAGCACTGGCATGTATACTGAACCACCGCACCTATATAGCATCCACGCTCCAGGAAATGTGGCAGGATCGCACATCTTGGGCATAAGCACCAATATGGCAATATAGCCCCAAAAAAGTGGAACCTCCGCAACTATATGGCACCTGCACTTATATAGAACCCTTCCCTTTCTAGCACTGGCATGTATACTGAACCACCGCACCTATATAGCATCCACGCTCCAGGAAATGTGGCAGGATCGCATATTTTGGGCATAAGCACCAATATGGCAATATAGCCCCAAAAAAGTGGAACCTCCGCAACTATATGGCACCTGCACTTATATAGAACCCTTCTCTATCCAGCACTGGCATGTATACTGAACCACCGTACCTATATAGCATCCACGCTCCAGGAAATGTGGCAGGATCGCATATTTTGGGCATAAGCACCAATATGGCAATATAGCCCCAAAAAAGTGGAACCTCCGCAACTATATGGCACCTGCACTTATATAGAACCCTTCCCTATCCAGCACTGGCATGTATACTGAACCACCGCACCTATATAGCATCCACGGTCCAGGAAATGTGGTAGGATCGCATATTTTGGGCATAAGCACCAATATGGCAATATAGCCCCAAAAAAGTGGAACATCCGCAACTATATGGCACCTGCACTTATATAGAACCCTTCCCTATCCAGCACTGGCATGTATACTGAGCCACCGCACCTATAAAGCACCCACGCTCCAGGAAATGTGGCAGGATCGCACATCTTGGGCATAAGCACCAATATGGCAATATAGCCCTGAAAAAGTGGAACCTCCAATATTATATGACACCTGCACTTATATAGATACCTTCCCTATACAGCACTTGCATGTATATTGAATCACCGCAACGATCTGGAACCCACGCTCTAGGAAATGTGGCAGGATCGCATATTTTGGGCATAAGCACCAATATGGCAATATAGCCCCAAAAAAGTGGAAGCTCCGCAACTATATGGCACCTGCACTTATAAAGAACCCTTCCCTATCCAGCACTGGCATGTATACTGAACCACCGCACCTATATAGCATCCACGCTCCAGGAAATGTGGCAGGATCGCATATTTTGGGCATAAGCACCAATATGGCAATATAGCCCCAAAAAAGTGGAAGCTCCGCAACTATATGGCACCTGCACTTATAAAGGACCCTTCCCTATCCAGCACTGGCATGTATACTGAACCACCGCACCTATATAGCATCCACGCTCCAGGAAATGTGGCAGGATCGCATATTTTGGGCATAAGCACCAATATGGCAATATAGCCCAAAAAAAGTGGAACCTCCGCAACTATATGGCACCTGCACTTATATAGAACCCTTCCCTATCCAGCACTGGCATGTATACTGAACCACCGCACCTATATAGCATCCACGCTCCAGGAAATGTGGCAGGATCGTATATTTTGGGCATAAGCACCAATATGGCAATATAGCCCCAAAAAAGTGGAACATCCGCAACTATATGGCACCTGCACTTATATAGAACCCTTCCCTATCCAGCACTGGCATGTATACTGAACCACCTCACCTATATAGCATCCACGCTCCAGGAAATGTGGCAGGATCGCATATTTTGGGCATAAGCACCAATATGGCAATATAGCCCCAAAAAGTGGAACCTCCGCAACTATATGGCACCTGCACTTATATAGATCCCTTCCCTATCCAGCACTGGCATGTATACTGAACCACCGCACCTATATAGCATCCACGCTCCAGGAAATATGGCAGGATCGCATATTTTGGGCATAAGCACCAATATGGCAATATAGCCCCAAAAAGTGGAATCTCCGCAACTATATAGCTTCTGCACTTATATAGAACCCTTCCCTATCCAGCACTGGCATGTATACTGAACCACCGCACCTATATAGCATCCACGCTCCAGGAAATGTGGCAGGATCGCATATTTTGGGCATAAGCACCAATATGGCAATATAGCCCCAAAAAAGTGGAACCTCCGCAACTATATGGCACCTGCACTTATATAGAACCCTTCCCTATCTAGCACTGGCATGTATACTGAACCACCGCACCTATATAGCATCCACGCTCCAGGAAATGTGGCAGGATCGCACATCTTGGGCATAAGCACCAATATGGCAATATAGCCCCAAAAAAGTGGAACCTCCGCAACTATATGGCACCTGCACTTATATAGAACCCTTCCCTATCTAGCACTGGCATGTATACTGAACCATCGCACCTATATAGCATCCACGCTCCAGGAAATGTGGCAGGATCGCACATCTTGGGCATAAGCACCAATATGGCAATATAGCCCCAAAAAAGTGGAACCTCCGCAACTATATGGCACCTGCACTTATATAGATCCCTTCCCTATCCAGCACTGGCATGTATACTGAACCACCGCACCTATATAGCCCCCACGCTCCAGGAAATGTGTGACACCTGCACTTATATAGAAACCTTCCCTATACAGCACTTCCATGTATATTGAATCACCGCAACGATCCGGAACCCACGCTCTAGGAAATGTGGCAGGATCGCATATTTTGGGCATAAGCACCAATATGGCAATATAGCCCCAAAAAAGTGGAACCTCCGCAACTATATGGCACCTGCACTTATATAGAACCCTTCCCTATCTAGCACTGGCATGTATACTGAACCACCGCACCTATATAGCACCCACACTCCAGGAAATGTGGCAGGATCGCAAATCTTGGGCATAAGCACCAATATGGCAATATAGCCCCTAAAAAGTGGAACCTCCGCAACTTTATGGCTTCTGCACTTATATAGAACCCTTCCCTATCCAGCACTGGCATGTATACTGAACCACCGCACCTATATAGCATCCACGCTCCAGGAAATGTGGCAGGATCGCATATTTTGGGCATAAGCACCAATATGGCAATATAGCCCCAAAAAAGTGGAACCTCCGCAACTATATGGCACCTGCACTTATATAGAACCCTTCCCTATCCAGCACTGGCATGTATACTGAACCACCGCACCTATATAGCATCCACGCTCCAGGAAATGTGGCAGGATCGCATATTTTGGGCATAAGCACCAATATGGCAATATACCCCAAAAAAAGTGGAAGCTCCGCAACTATATGGCACCTGCACTTATATAGAACCCTTCCCTATCCAGCACTGGCATGTATACTGAACCACCGCACCTATATAGCATCCACGCTCCAGGAAATGTGGCAGGATCGCACATCTTGGGCATAAGCACCAATATGGCAATATAGCCCCAAAAAAGTGGAACCTCCGCAACTATATGGCACCTGCACTTATATAGAACCCTTCCCTATCCAGCACTGGCATGTATACTGAACCACCGCACCTATATAGCCCCCACGCTCCAGGAAATGTGGCAGGATCGCATATTTTGGGCATAAGCACCAATATGGCAATATTGCCCCAAAAAAGTGGAACCTCCGAAATTATATGACACCTGCACTTATATAGAAACCTTCCCTATACAGCACTTGCATGTATATTGAATCACCGTAACGATCTGGAACCCACGCTCCAGGAAATGTGGCAGGATCGCATATTTTGGGCATAAGCACCAATATGGCAATATAGCCCCAAAAAAGTGGAACCTCCGCAACTATATGGCACCTGCACTTATATAGAACCCTTCCGTATCCAGCACTGGCATGTATACTGAACCACCGCACCTATATAGCATCCACGCTCCAGGAAATGTGGCAGGATCGCATATTTTGGGCATAAGCACCAATATGGCAATATACCCCAAAAAAAGTGGAAGCTCCGCAACTATATGGCACCTGCACTTATATAGAACCCTTCCCTATCCAGCACTGGCATGTATACTGAAACACTGCACCTATATAGCATCCACGCTCCAGGAAATGTGGCAGGATCGCACATCTTGGGCATAAGCACCAATATGGCAATATAGCCCCAAAAAAGTGGAACCTCCGCAACTATATGGCACCTGCACTTATATAGAACCCTTCCCTATCCAGCACTGGCATGTATACTGAACCACCGCACCTATATAGCCCCCACGCTCCAGGAAATGTGGCAGGATCGCATATTTTTGGCATAAGCACCAATATGGCAATATTGCCCCAAAAAAGTGGAACCTCCGAAGTTATATGACACCTGCACTTATATAGAAACCTTCCCTATACAGCACTTGCATGTATATTGAATCACCGTAACGATCTGGAACCCACGCTCCAGGAAATGTGGCAGGATCGCATATTTTGGGCATAAGCACCAATATGGCAATATAGCCCCAAAAAAGTGGAACCTCCGCAACTATATGGCACCTGCACTTATATAGAACCCTTCCCTATCCAGCACTGGCATGTATACTGAACCACCGCACCTATATAGCATCCACGCTCCAGGAAATGTGGCAGGATCGCATATTTTGGGCATAAGCACCAATATGGCAATATACCCCAAAAAAAGTGGAAGCTCCGCAACTATATGGCACCTGCACTTATATAGAACCCTTCCCTATCCAGCACTGGCATGTATACTGAACCACCGCACCTATATAGCATCCACGCTCCAGGAAATGTGGCAGGATCGCACATCTTGGGCATAAGCACCAATATGGCAATATAGCCCCAAAAAAGTGGAACCTCCGCAACTATATGGCACCTGCACATATATAGAACCCTTCCCTATCCAGCACTGGCATGTATACTGAACCACCGCACCTATATAGCCCCCACGCTCCAGGAAATGTGGCAGGATCGCATATTTTGGGCATAAGCACCAATATGGCAATATTGCCCCAAAAAAGTGGAACCTCCGAAATTATATGACACCTGCACTTATATAGAAACCTTCCCTATACAGCACTTGCATGTATATTGAATCACCGTAACGATCTGGAACCCACGCTCTAGGAAATGTGGCAGGATCGCATATTTTGTGCATAAGCACCAATATGGCAATATAGCCCCAAAAAAGTGGAACCTCCGCAACTATATGGCACCTGCACTTATATAGAACACCTCCCTATCCAGCACTGGCATGTATACTGAACCACCGCACCTATACAGCATCCACGGTCCAGGAAATGTGGCAGGATCGCATATTTTGGGCATAAGCACCAATATGGCAATATAGCCCCAAAAAAGTGGAACCTCCGCAACTATATGGCACCTGCACTTATATAGAACACCTCCCTATCCAGCACTGGCATGTATACTGAACCACCGCACCTATACAGCATCCACGGTCCAGGAAATGTGGCAGGATCGCATATTTTGGGCATAAGCACCAATATGGCAATATAGCCCCTAAAAAGTGGAACCTCCGCAACTTTATGGCTTCTGCACTTATATAGAACCCTTCCCTATCCAGCACTGGCATGTATACTGAACCACCGCACCTATATAGCATCCACGCTCCAGGAAATGTGGCAGGATCGCATATTTTGGGCATAAGCACCAATATGGCAATATAGCCCCAAAAAAGTGGAACCTCCGCAACTATATGGCACCTGCACTTATATAGAACCCTTCCCTATCCAGCACTGGCATGTATACTGAACCACCGCACCTATATAGCATCCACGCTCCAGGAAATGTGGCAGGATCGCATATTTTGGGCATAAGCACCAATATGGCAATATACCCCAAAAAAAGTGGAAGCTCCGCAACTATATGGCACCTGCACTTATATATAACCCTTTCCTATCCAGCACTGGCATGTATACTGAACCACCGCACCTATATAGCATCCACGCTCCAGGAAATGTGGCAGGATCGCACATCTTGGGCATAAGCACCAATATGGCAATATAGCCCCAAAAAAGTGGAACCTCCGCAACTATATGGCACCTGCACTTATATAGAACCCTTCCCTATCCAGCACTGGCATGTATACTGAACCACCGCACCTATATAGCATCCACGCTCCAGGAAATGTGGCAGGATCGAATATCTTGGGCATAAGCACCAATATGGCAATATAGCCCCAAAAAAGTGGAACCTCCGCAACTATATGGCACCTGCACTTATATAGAACCCTTCCCTATCTAGCACTGGCATGTATACTGAACCACCGCACCTATATAGCATCCACGCTCCAGGAAATGTGGCAGGATCGCATATTTTGGGCATAAGCACCAATATGGCAATATAGCCCCAAAAAAGTGGAACCTCCGCAACTATATGGCACCTGCACTTATATAGAACCCTTCCCTATCCAGCACTGGCATGTATACTGAACCACCGCACCTATATAGCATCCACGCTCCAGGAAATGTGGCAGGATCGCACATCTTGGGCATAAGCACCAATATGGCAATATTGCCCTAAAAAAGTGGAACCTCCGAAATTATATGACACCTGCACTTATATAGAAACCTTCCCTATACAGCACTTCCATGTATATTGAATCACCGCAACGATCTGGAACCCACGCTCTAGGAAATGTGGCAGGATCGCATATTTTGGGCATAAGCACCAATATGGCAATATAGCCCCAAAAAAGTGGAACCTCCGCAACTATATGGCACCTGCACTTATATAGAACCCTTCCCTATCTAGCACTGGCATGTATACTGAACCACCGCACCTATATAGCATCCACGCTCCAGGAAATGTGGCAGGATCGCATATTTTGGGCATAAGCACCAATATGGCAATATACCCCAAAAAAAGTGGAACCTCCGCAACTATATGGCACCTGCACTTATATAGAACCCTTCCCTATCCAGCACTGGCATGTATACTGAACCACCGCACCTATATAGCATCCACGCTCCAGGAAATGTGGCAGGATCGCATATTTTGGGCATAAGCACCAATATGGCAATATAGCCCCAAAAAGTGGAACCTCCGCAACTATATGGCTTCTGCACTTATATAGAACCCTTCCCTATCCAGCACTGGCATGTATACTGAACCACCGCACCTATATAGCATCCACGCTCCAGGAAATGTGGTAGGATCGCACATCTTGGGCATAAGCACCAATATGGCAATATAGCCCCAAAAAAGTGGAACCTCCGTAACTATATGGCACCTGCACTTATATAGAACCCTATCCTATCCAGCACTGGCATGTATACTGAACCACCGCACCTATATAGCACCCACGCTCCAGGAAATGTGGCAGGATCGCACATCTTGGGCATAAGCACCAATATGGCAATATAGCCCTAAAAAAGTGGAACCTCCGAAATTATATGACACCTGCACTTATATAGAAACCTTCCCTATACAGCACTTCCATGTATATTGAATCACCGCAACGATCTGGAACCCACGCTCTAGGAAATGTGGCAGGATCGCATATTTTGGGCATAAGCACCAATATGGCAATATAGCCCCAAAAAAGTGGAACCTCCGCAACTATATGGCACCTGCACTTATATAGAACCCTTCCCTATCTAGCACTGGCATGTATACTGAACCACCGCACCTATATAGCATCCACGCTCCAGGAAATGTGGCAGGATCGCATATTTTGGGCATAAGCACCAATATGGCAATATAGCCCCAAAAAAGTGGAACCTCCGCAACTATATGGCACCTGCACTTATATAGAACCCTTCCCTATCCAGCACTGGCATGTATACTGAACCCCCGCACCTATATAGCATCCACGCTCCAGGAAATATGGCAGGATCGCATATTTTGGGCATAAGCACCAATATGGCAATATAGCCCCAAAAAGTGGAACCTCCGCAACTATATGGCTTCTGCACTTATATAGAACCCTTCCCTATCCAGCACTGGCATGTATACTGAACCACCGCACCTATATAGCATCCACGCTCCAGGAAATGTGGCAGGATCGCATATTTTGGGCATAAGCACCAATATGGCAATATAGCCCCAAAAAAGTGGAACCTCCGCAACTATATGGCCCCTGCACTTATATAGAACCTTTCCCTATCCAGCACTGGCATGTATACTGAACCACCGCACCTAAATAGCATCCACGCTCCAGGAAATGTGGCAGGATCGCATATTTTGGGCATAAGCACCAATATGGCAATATACCCCCAAAAAAGTGGAAGCTCCGCAACTATATGGCACCTGCACTTATATAGAACCCTTCCCTATCCAGCACTGGCATGTATACTGAACCACCGCACCTATATAGCACCCACGCTCCAGGAAATGTGGCAGGATCGCACATCTTGGGCATAAGCACCAATATGGCAATATAGCCCTAAAAAAGTGGAACCTCCGAAGTTATATGACACCTGCACTTATATAGAAACCTTCCCTATACAGCACTTCCATGTATATTGAATCACCGCAACGATCTGGAACCCACGCTCTAGGAAATGTGGCAGGATCGCATATTTTGAGCATAAGCACCAATATGGCAATATAGCCCCAAAAAAGTGGAACCTCCGCAACTATATGGCACCTGCACTTATATAGAACCCTTCCCTATCTAGCACTGGCATGTATACTGAACCACCGCACCTATATAGCATCCACGCTCCAGGAAATGTGGCAGGATCGCATATTTTGGGCATAAGCACCAATATGGCAATATAGCCCCAAAAAAGTGGAACCTCCGCAACTATATGGCTTCTGCACTTATATAGAACCCTTCCCTATCCAGCACTGGCATGTATACTGAACCACCGCACCTATATAGCATCCACGCTCCAGGAAATGTGGCAGGATCGCATATTTTGGGCATTAGCACCAATATGGCAATATAGCCCCAAAAAAGTGGAACCTCCGCAACTATATGGCACCTGCACTTATATAGAACCCTTCCCTATCCAGCACTGGCATGTATACTGAACCACCGCACCTATATAGCATCCACGCTCCAGGAAATGTGGCAGGATCGCATATTTTGGGCATAAGCACCAATATGGCAATATAGCCCCAAAAAGTGGAACCTCCGCAACTATATGGCTTCTGCACTTATATAGAACCCTTCCCTATCCAGCACTGGCATGTATACTGAACCACCGCACCTATATAGCATCCACGCTCCAGGAAATGTGGTAGGATCGCACATCTTGGGCATAAGCACCAATATGGCAATATAGCCCCAAAAAAGTGGAACCTCCGTAACTATATGGCACCTGCACTTATATAGAACCCTATCCTATCCAGCACTGGCATGTATACTGAACCACCGCACCTATATAGCACCCACGCTCCAGGAAATGTGGCAGGATCGCACATCTTGGGCATAAGCACCAATATGGCAATATAGCCCTAAAAAAGTGGAACCTCCGAAATTATATGACACCTGCACTTATATAGAAACCTTCCCTATACAGCACTTCCATGTATATTGAATCACCGCAACGATCTGGAACCCACGCTCTAGGAAATGTGGCAGGATCGCATATTTTGGGCATAAGCACCAATATGGCAATATAGCCCCAAAAAAGTGGAACCTCCGCAACTATATGGCACCTGCACTTATATAGAACCCTTCCCTATCTAGCACTGGCATGTATACTGAACCACCGCACCTATATAGCATCCACGCTCCAGGAAATGTGGCAGGATCGCATATTTTGGGCATAAGCACCAATATGGCAATATAGCCCCAAAAAAGTGGAACCTCCGCAACTATATGGCACCTGCACTTATATAGAACCCTTCCCTATCCAGCACTGGCATGTATACTGAACCCCCGCACCTATATAGCATCCACGCTCCAGGAAATATGGCAGGATCGCATATTTTGGGCATAAGCACCAATATGGCAATATAGCCCCAAAAAGTGGAACCTCCGCAACTATATGGCTTCTGCACTTATATAGAACCCTTCCCTATCCAGCACTGGCATGTATACTGAACCACCGCACCTATATAGCATCCACGCTCCAGGAAATGTGGCAGGATCGCATATTTTGGGCATAAGCACCAATATGGCAATATAGCCCCAAAAAAGTGGAACCTCCGCAACTATATGGCCCCTGCACTTATATAGAACCCTTCCCTATCCAGCACTGGCATGTATACTGAACCACCGCACCTAAATAGCATCCACGCTCCAGGAAATGTGGCAGGATCGCATATTTTGGGCATAAGCACCAATATGGCAATATACCCCCAAAAAAGTGGAAGCTCCGCAACTATATGGCACCTGCACTTATATAGAACCCTTCCCTATCCAGCACTGGCATGTATACTGAACCACCGCACCTATATAGCACCCACGCTCCAGGAAATGTGGCAGGATCGCACATCTTGGGCATAAGCACCAATATGGCAATATAGCCCTAAAAAAGTGGAACCTCCGAAGTTATATGACACCTGCACTTATATAGAAACCTTCCCTATACAGCACTTCCATGTATATTGAATCACCGCAACGATCTGGAACCCACGCTCTAGGAAATGTGGCAGGATCGCATATTTTGAGCATAAGCACCAATATGGCAATATAGCCCCAAAAAAGTGGAACCTCCGCAACTATATGGCACCTGCACTTATATAGAACCCTTCCCTATCTAGCACTGGCATGTATACTGAACCACCGCACCTATATAGCATCCACGGTCCAGGAAATGTGGCAGGATCGCATATTTTGGGCATAAGCACCAATATGGCAATATAGCCCCAAAAAAGTGGAACCTCCGCAACTATATGGCACCTGCACTTATATAGAACCCTTCCCTATCTAGCACTGGCATGTATACTGAACCACCGCACCTATATAGCATCCACGCTCCAGGAAATGTGGCAGGATCGCATATTTTGGGCATAAGCACCAATATGGCAATATAGCCCCAAAAAAGTGGAACCTCCGAAGTTATATGACACCTGCACTTATATAGAAACCTTCCCTATACAGCACTTCCATGTATATTGAATCACCGCAACGATCTGGAACCCACGCTCTAGGAAATGTGGCAGGATCGCATATTTTGAGCATAAGCACCAATATGGCAATATAGCCCCAAAAAAGTGGAACCTCCGCAACTATATGGCACCTGCACTTATATAGAACCCTTCCCAATCTAGCACTGGCATGTATACTGAACCACCGCACCTATATAGCATCCACGCTCCAGGAAATGTGGCAGGATCGCATATTTTGGGCATAAGCACCAATATGGCAATATAGCCCCAAAAAGTGGAACCTCCGCAACTATATGGCTTCTGCACTTATATAGAACCCTTCCCTATCCAGCACTGGCATGTATACTGAACCACCGCACCTATATAGCATCCACGCTCCAGGAAATGTGGCAGGATCGCATATTTTGGGCATAAGCACCAATATGGCAATATAGCCCTAAAAAAGTGGAACCTCCGCAACTATATGGCCCCTGCACTTATATAGAACCCTTCCCTATCCAGCACTGGCATGTATACTGAACCACCGCACCTAAATAGCATCCACGCTCCAGGAAATGTGGCAGGATCGCATATTTTGGGCATAAGCACCAATATGGCAATATACCCCCAAAAAAGTGGAAGCTCCGCAACTATATGGCACCTGCACTTATATAGAACCCTTCCCTATCCAGCACTGGCATGTATACTGAACCACCGCACCTATATAGCACCCACGCTCCAGGAAATGTGGCAGGATCGCACATCTTGGGCATAAGCACCAATATGGCAATATAGCCCTAAAAAAGTGGAACCTCCGAAGTTATATGACACCTGCACTTATATAGAAACCTTCCCTATACAGCACTTCCATGTATATTGAATCACCGCAACGATCTGGAACCCACGCTCTAGGAAATGTGGCAGGATCGCATATTTTGAGCATAAGCACCAATATGGCAATATAGCCCCAAAAAAGTGGAACCTCCGCAACTATATGGCACCTGCACTTATATAGAACCCTTCCCTATCTAGCACTGGCATGTATACTGAACCACCGCACCTATATAGCATCCACGCTCCAGGAAATGTGGCAGGATCGCATATTTTGGGCATAAGCACCAATATGGCAATATAGCCCCAAAAAAGTGGAACCTCCGCAACTATATGGCTTCTACAATTATATAGAACCCTTCCCTATCCAGCACTGGCATGTATACTGAACCACCGCACCTATATAGCATCCACGGTCCAGGAAATGTGGCAGGATCGCATATTTTGGGCATAAGCACCAATATGGCAATATAGCCCCAAAAAAGTGGAACCTCCGCAACTATATGGCACCTGCACTTATATAGAACCCTTCCCTATCTAGCACTGGCATGTATACTGAACCACCGCACCTATATAGCATCCACGCTCCAGGAAATGTGGCAGGATCGCATATTTTGGGCATAAGCACCAATATGGCAATATAGCCCCAAAAAAGTGGAACCTCCGCAACTATATGGCACCTGCACTTATATAGAACCCTTCCCTATCTAGCACTGGCATGTATACTGAACCACCGCACCTATATAGCATCCACGCTCCAGGAAATGTGGCAGGATCGCATATTTTGGGCATAAGCACCAATATGGCAATATAGCCCCTAAAAAGTGGAACCTCCGCAACTTTATGGCTTCTGCACTTATATAGAACCCTTCCCTATACAGCACTGGCATGTATACTGAACCACCGCACCTATATAGCATCCACGCTCCAGGAAATGTGGCAGGATCGCATATTTTGGGCATAAGCACCAATATGGCAATATAGCCCCAAAAAAGTGGAACCTCCGCAACTATATGGCACCTGCACTTATATAGAACCCTTCCCTATCCAGCACTGGCATGTATACTGAACCACCGCACCTATATAGCATCCACGCTCCAGGAAATGTGGCAGGATCGCATATTTTGGGCATAAGCACCAATATGGCAATATAGCCCCAAAAAAGTGGAAGCTCCGCAACTATATGGCACCTGCACTTATATATAACCCTTTCCTATCCAGCACTGGCATGTATACTGAACCACCGCACCTATATAGCATCCACGCTCCAGGAAATGTGGCAGGATCGCACATCTTGGGCATAAGCACCAATATGGCAATATAGCCCCAAAAAAGTGGAACCTCCGCAACTATATGGCACCTGCACTTATATAGAACCCTATCCTATCCAGCACTGGCATGTATACTGAACCACCGCACCTATATAGCACCCACGCTCCAGGAAATGTGGCAGAATCGCACATCTTGGGCATAAGCACCAATATGGCAATATAGCCCTAAAAAAGTGGAACCTCCGAAATTATATGACACCTGCACTTATATAGAAACCTTCCCTATACAGCACTTCCATGTATATTGAATCACCGCAACGATCTGGAACCCACGCTCTAGGAAATGTGGCAGGATCGCATATTTTGGGCATAAGCACCAATATGGCAATATAGCCCCAAAAAAAGGAACCTCCGCAACTATATGGCACCTGCACTTATATAGAACCCTTCCCTATCTAGCACTGGCATGTATACTGAACCACCGCACCTATATAGCATCCACGCTCCAGGAAATGTGGCAGGATCGCATATTTTGGGCATAAGCACCAATATGGCAATATAGCCCCAAAAAAGTGGAACCTCCGCAACTATATGGCACCTGCACTTATATAGAACCCTTCCCTATCCAGCACTGGCATGTATACTGAACCACCGCACCTATATATCATCCACGCTCCAGGTAATGTGGCAGGATCGCACATCTTGGGCATAAGCACCAATATGGCAATATAGCCCCAAAAAAGTGGAACCTCCGCAACTATATGGCACCTGCACTTATATAGAACCCTTCCCTATCCAGCACTGTCATGTATACTGAACCACCGCACCTATATAGCCCCCACGCTCCAGGAAATGTGGCAGCATGTATACTGAACCACCGCACCTATATAGCATCCACGCTCCAGGAAATGTGGCAGGATCGCATATTTTGGGCATAAGCACCAATATGGCAATATAGCCCCAAAAAAGTGGAACCTCCGCAACTATATGGCCCCTGCACTTATATAGAACCCTTCCCTATCCAGCACTGGCATGTATACTGAACCACCGCACCTATATAGCATCCACGCTCCAGGAAATGTGGCAGGATCGCATATTTTGGGCATAAGCACCAATATGGCAATATACCCCCAAAAAAGTGGAAGCTCCGCAACTATATGGCACCTGCACTTATATAGAACCCTTCCCTATCTAGCACTGGCATGTATACTGAACCACCGCACCTATATAGCATCCACGCTCCAGGAAATGTGGCAGGATCGCATATTTTGGGCATAAGCACCAATATGGCAATATAGCCCCAAAAAAGTGGAACCTCCGCAACTATATGGCTTCTGCACTTATATAGAACCCTTCCCTATCCAGCACTGGCATGTATACTGAACCACCGCACCTATATAGCATCCACGCTCCAGGAAATGTGGCAGGATCGCATATTTTGGGCATTAGCACCAATATGGCAATATAGCCCCAAAAAAGTGGAACCTCCACAACTATATGGCACCTACACTTATATAGAACCCTTCCCTATCCAGCACTGGCATGTATACTGAACCACCGCACCTATATAGCATCCACGGTCCAGGAAATGTGGCAGGATCGCATATTTTGGGCATAAGCACCAATATGGCAATATAGCCCCAAAAAAGTGGAACCTCCGCAACTATATGGCACCTGCACTTATATAGAACCCTTCCCTATCTAGCACTGGCATGTATACTGAACCACCGCACCTATATAGCATCCACGCTCCAGGAAATGTGGCAGGATCGCATATTTTGGGCATAAGCACCAATATGGCAATATAGCCCCAAAAAAGTGGAACCTCCGCAACTATATGGCACCTGCACTTATATAGAACCCTTCCCTATCTAGCACTGGCATGTATACTGAACCACCGCACCTAAATAGCATCCACGCTCCAGGAAATGTGGCAGGATCGCATATTTTGGGCATAAGCACCAATATGGCAATATACCCCAAAAAAAGTGGAAGCTCCGCAACTATATGGCACCTGCACTTATATAGAACCCTTCCCTATCCAGCACTGGCATGTATACTGAACCACCGCACCTATATAGCACCCACGCTCCAGGAAATGTGGCAGGATCGCACATCTTGGGCATAAGCACCAATATGGCAATATAGCCCCAAAAAAGTGGAACCTCCGCAACTATATGGCACCTGCACTTATATAGAACCCTATCCTATCCAGCACTGGCATGTATACTGAACCACCGCACCTATATAGCATCCACGCTCCAGGAAATGTGGCAGGATCGCATATTTTGGGCATAAGCACCAATATGGCAATATAGCCCCAAAAAAGTGGAACCTCCGCAACTATATGGCACCTGCACTTATATAGAACCCTTCCCTATCTAGCACTGGCATGTATACTGAACCACCGCACCTAAATAGCATCCACGCTCCAGGAAATGTGGCAGGATCGCATATTTTGGGCATAAGCACCAATATGGCAATATAGCCCCAAAAAAGTGGAACCTCCGCAACTATATGGCTTCTGCACTTATATAGAACCCTTCCCTATCCAGCACTGGCATGTATACTGAACCACCGCACCTATATAGCATCCACGCTCCAGGAAATGTGGCAGGATCGCATATTTTGGGCATAAGCACCAATATGGCAATATAGCCCCAAAAAAGTGGAACCTCCGCAACTATATGGCACCTGCACTTATATAGAACCCTTCCCTATCTAGCACTGGCATGTATACTGAACCACCGCACCTATATAGCATCCACGCTCCAGGAAATGTGGCAGGATCGCATATTTTGGGCATAAGCACCAATATGGCAATATAGCCCCAAAAAAGTGGAACCTCCGCAACTATATGGCACCTGCACTTATATAGAACCCTTCCCTATCTAGCACTGGCATGTATACTGAACCACCGCACCTAAATAGCATCCACGCTCCAGGAAATGTGGCAGGATCGCATATTTTGGGCATAAGCACCAATATGGCAATATACCCCAAAAAAAGTGGAAGCTCCGCAACTATATGGCACCTGCACTTATATAGAACCCTTCCCTATCCAGCACTGGCATGTATACTGAACCACCGCACCTATATAGCACCCACGCTCCAGGAAATGTGGCAGGATCGCACATCTTGGGCATAAGCACCAATATGGCAATATAGCCCCAAAAAAGTGGAACCTCCGCAACTATATGGCACCTGCACTTATATAGAACCCTATCCTATCCAGCACTGGCATGTATACTGAACCACCGCACCTATATAGCACCCACGCTCCAGGAAATGTGGCAGGATCGCACATCTTGGGCATAAGCACCAATATGGCAATATAGCCCTAAAAAAGTGGAACCTCCGAAATTATATGGCACCTGCACTTATATAGAACCCTTCCCTATCTAGCACTGGCATGTATACTGAACCACCGCACCTATATAGCATCCACGCTCCAGGAAATGTGGCAGGATCGCATATTTTGGGCATAAGCACCAATATGGCAATATAGCCCAAAAAAAGTGGAACCTCCGCAACTATATGGCACCTGCACTTATATAGAACCCTTCCCTATCTAGCACTGGCATGTATACTGAACCACCGCACCTATATAGCATCCACGCTCAAGGAAATGTGGCAGGATCGCATATTTTGGGCATAAGCACCAATATGGCAATATAGCCCCTAAAAAGTGGAACCTCCGCAACTTTATGGCTTCTGCACTTATATAGAACCCTTCCCTATACAGCACTGGCATGTATACTGAACCACCGCACCTATATAGCATCCACGCTCCAGGAAATGTGGCAGGATCGCATATTTTGGGCATAAGCACCAATATGGCAATATAGCCCCTAAAAAGTGGAACCTCCGCAACTTTATGGCTTCTGCACTTATATAGAACCCTTCCCTATACAGCACTGGCATGTATACTGAACCACCGCACCTATATAGCATCCACGCTCCAGGAAATGTGGCAGGATCGCATATTTTGGGCATAAGCACCAATATGGCAATATAGCCCCAAAAAAGTGGAACCTCCGCAACTATATGGCACCTGCACTTATATAGAACCCTTCCCTATCCAGCACTGGCATGTATACTGAACCACCGCACCTATATAGCATCCACGCTCCAGGAAATGTGGCAGGATCGCATATTTTGGGCATAAGCACCAATATGGCAATATAGCCCCAAAAAAGTGGAAGCTCCGCAACTATATGGCACCTGCACTTATATATAACCCTTTCCTATCCAGCACTGGCATGTATACTGAACCACCGCACCTATATAGCATCCACGCTCCAGGAAATGTGGCAGGATCGCACATCTTGGGCATAAGCACCAATATGGCAATATAGCCCCAAAAAAGTGGAACCTCCGCAACTATATGGCACCTGCACTTATATAGAACCCTATCCTATCCAGCACTGGCATGTATACTGAACCACCGCACCTATATAGCACCCACGCTCCAGGAAATGTGGCAGGATCGCACATCTTGGGCATAAGCACCAATATGGCAATATAGCCCTAAAAAAGTGGAACCTCCGAAATTATATGACACCTGCACTTATATAGAAACCTTCCCTATACAGCACTTCCATGTATATTGAATCACCGCAACGATCTGGAACCCACGCTCTAGGAAATGTGGCAGGATCGCATATTTTGGGCATAAGCACCAATATGGCAATATAGCCCCAAAAAAAGGAACCTCCGCAACTATATGGCACCTGCACTTATATAGAACCCTTCCCTATCTAGCACTGGCATGTATACTGAACCACCGCACCTATATAGCATCCACGCTCCAGGAAATGTGGCAGGATCGCATATTTTGGGCATAAGCACCAATATGGCAATATAGCCCCAAAAAAGTGGAACCTCCGCAACTATATGGCACCTGCACTTATATAGAACCCTTCCCTATCCAGCACTGGCATGTATACTGAACCACCGCACCCATATATCATCCACGCTCCAGGAAATGTGGCAGGATCGCACATCTTGGGCATAAGCACCAATATGGCAATATAGCCCCAAAAAAGTGGAACCTCCGCAACTATATGGCACCTGCACTTATATAGAACCCTTCCCTATCCAGCACTGTCATGTATACTGAACCACCGCACCTATATAGCCCCCACGCTCCAGGAAATGTGGCAGCATGTATACTGAACCACCGCACCTATATAGCATCCACGCTCCAGGAAATGTGGCAGGATCGCATATTTTGGGCATAAGCACCAATATGGCAATATAGCCCCAAAAAAGTGGAACCTCCGCAACTATATGGCCCCTGCACTTATATAGAACCCTTCCCTATCCAGCACTGGCATGTATACTGAACCACCGCACCTATATAGCATCCACGCTCCAGGAAATGTGGCAGGATCGCATATTTTGGGCATAAGCACCAATATGGCAATATACCCCCAAAAAAGTGGAAGCTCCGCAACTATATGGCACCTGCACTTATATAGAACCCTTCCCTATCCAGCACTGGCATGTATACTGAACCACCGCACCTATATAGCATCCACGCTCCAGGAAATGTGTCAGGATCGCACATCTTGGGCATAAGCACCAATATGGCAATATAGCCCCAAAAAAGTGGAACCTCCGCAACTATATGGCACCTGCACTTATATAGAACCCTTCCCTATCCAGCACTGTCATGTATACTGAACCACCGCACCTATATAGCCCCCACGCTCCAGGAAATGTGGCAGGATCGCATATTTTGGGCATAAGCACCAATATGGCAATATTGCCCTAAAAAAGTGGAACCTCCGAAATTATATGATACCTGCACTTATATAGAAACCTTCCCTATACAGCATTTGCATGTATATTGAATCACCGTAACGATCTGGAACCCACGCTATAGGAAATGTGGCAGGATCGCATATTTTGTGCATAAGCACCAATATGGCAATATAGCCCCAAAAAAGTGGAACCTCCGCAACTATATGGCACCTGCACTTATATAGAACACCTCCCTATCCAGCACTGGCATGTATACTGAACCACCGCACCTATACAGCATCCACGGTCCAGGAAACGTGGCAGGATCGCATATTTTGGGCATAAGCACCAATATGGCAATATAGCCCCAAAAAAGTGGAACCTCCGCAACTATATGGCACCTGCACTTATATAGAACCCTTCTCTATCCAGCACTGGCATGTATACTGAACCACCGCACCTATATAGCACCCACACTCCAGGAAATGTGGCAGGATCGCAAATCTTGGGCATAAGCACCAATATGGCAATATAGCCCCTAAAAAGTGGAACCTCCGCAACTTTATGGCTTCTGCACTTATATAGAACCCTTCCCTATGCAGCACTGGCATGTATACTGAACCACCGCACCTATATAGCATCCACGCTCCAGGAAATGTGGCAGGATCGCATATTTTGGGCATAAGCACCAATATGGCAATATAGCCCCAAAAAAGTGGAACCTCCGCAACTATATGGCACCTGCACTTATATAGAACCCTTCCCTATCCAGCACTGGCATGTATACTGAACCACCGCACCTATATAGCACCCACACTCCAGGAAATGTGGCAGGATCGCACATCTTGGGCATAAGCACCAATATGGCAATATAGCCCCAAAAAAGTGGAACCTCCGCAACTATATGGCACCTGCACTTATATAGAACCCTTCCCTATCCAGCACTGGCATGTATACTGAACCACCGCACCTATATAGCATCCACGCTCCAGGAAATGTGGCAGGATCGCACATCTTGGGCATAAGCACCAATATGGCAATATAGCCCCAAAAAAGTGGAACCTCCGCAACTATATGGCACCTGCACTTATATAGAACCCTTCCCTATCCAGCACTGGCATGCACACTGAACCACCGCACCTATATAGCACCCACACTCCAGGAAATGTGGCAGGATCGCAAATCTTGGGCATAAGCACCAATATGGCAATATAGCCCCAAAAAAGTGGAACCTCCGCAACTATATGGCACCTGCACTTATATAGAACCCTTCCCTATCCAGCACTGGCATGTATACTGAACCACCGCACCTATATAGCATCCACGCTCCAGGAAATGTGGCAGGATCGCATATTTTGGGCATAAGCACCAATATGGCAATATACCCCAAAAAAAGTGGAAGCTCCGCAACTATATGGCACCTGCACTTATACAGAACCCTTCCCTATCCAGCACTGGCATGTATACTGAACCACCGCACCTATATAGCATCCACGCTCCAGGAAATGTGGCAGGATCGCACATCTTGGGCATAAGCACCAATATGGCAATATAGCCCCAAAAAAGTGGAACCTCCGCAACTATATGGCACCTGCACTTATATAGAACCCTTCCCTATCCAGCACTGGCATGTATACTGAACCACCGCACCTATATAGCACCCACACTCCAGGAAATGTGGCAGGATCGCAAATCTTGCGCATAAGCACCAATATGGCAATATTGCCCTAAAAAAGTGGAACCTCCGAAATTATATGACACCTGCACTTATATAGAAACCTTCCCTATACAGCACTTGCATGTATATTGAATCACCGTAACGATCTGGAACCCACGCTCTAGGAAATGTGGCAGGATCGCATATTTTGTGCATAAGCACCAATATGGCAATATAGCCCCAAAAAAGTGGAACCTCCGCAACTATATGGCACCTGCACTTATATAGAACCCTTCTCTATCCAGCACTGTCATGTATACTGAACCACCGCACCTATATAGCACCCACGCTCCAGAAAATGTGGCAAGATCGCACATCTTGGGCACTAGCAACAATACGGCACTCTAGCCTCAAAAAAGTGGAACTCCGCAACTATATGGCACATGCACTTATATAGAACCGTTCCCTATCCAGCACTGGCATGTATACTGAACCACCGCACCTATATAGCACCCACGCTCCAGGAAATGTGGCAAGATCGCACATCTTGGGCACTAGCAACAATACGGCACTCTAGCCTCAAAAAGTGGAACCTCCGCAGCTATATGGCACCTGCACTTATATAGAACCCTTCCCTATCCAGCACTGGCATGTATACTGAACCACCGCACCTATATAGCACCCACACTCCAGGAAATGTGGCAGGATCGCAAATCTTGGGCATAAGCACCAATATGGCAATATAGCCCCTAAAAAGTGGAACCTCCGCAACTTTATGGCTTCTGCACTTATATAGAACCCTTCCCTATACAGCACTGGCATGTATACTGAACCACCGCACCTATATAGCATCCACGCTCCAGGAAATGTGGCAGGATCGCATATTTTGGGCATAAGCACCAATATGGCAATATAGCCCCAAAAAAGTGTAACCTCCGCAACTATATGGCACCTGCACTTATATAGAACCCTTCCCTATCCAGCACTGGCATGTATACTGAACCACCGCACCTATATAGCATCCACGCTCCAGGAAATGTGGCAGGATCGCATATTTTGGGCATAAGCACCAATATGGCAATATACCCCAAAAAAAGTGGAAGCTCCGCAACTATATGGCACCTGCACTTATATATAACCCTTTCCTATCCAGCACTGGCATGTATACTGAACCACCGCACCTATATAGCATCCACGCTCCAGGAAATGTGGCAGGATCGCACATCTTGGGCATAAGCACCAATATGGCAATATAGCCCCAAAAAAGTGGAACCTCCGCAACTATATGGCACCTGCACTTATATAGAACCCTATCCTATCCAGCACTGGCATGTATACTGAACCACCGCACCTATATAGCACCCACGCTCCAGGAAATGTGGCAGGATCGCACATCTTGGGCATAAGCACCAATATGGCAATATAGCCCTAAAAAAGTGGAACCTCCGAAATTATATGACACCTGCACTTATATAGAAACCTTCCCTATACAGCACTTCCATGTATATTGAATCACCGCAACGATCTGGAACCCACGCTCTAGGAAATGTGGCAGGATCGCATATTTTGGGCATAAGCACCAATATGGCAATATAGCCCCAAAAAAAAGGAACCTCCGCAACTATATGGCACCTGCACTTATATAGAACCCTTCCCTATCTAGCACTGGCATGTATACTGAACCACCGCACCTATATAGAATCCACGCTCCAGGAAATGTGGCAGGATCGCATATTTTGGGCATAAGCACCAATATGGCAATATAGCCCCAAAAAAGTGGAACCTCCGCAACTATATGGCACCTGCACTTATATAGAACCCTTCCCTATCCAGCACTGGCATGTATACTGAACCACCGCACCTATATAGCATCCACGCTCCAGGAAATGTGGCAGGATCGCATATTTTGGGCATAAGCACCAATATGGCAATATAGCCCCAAAAAGTGGAACCTCCGCAACTATATGGCTTCTGCACTTATATAGAACCCTTCCCTATCCAGCACTGGCATGTATACTGAACCACCGCACCTATATAGCATCCACGCTCCAGGAAATGTGGCAGGATCGCATATTTTGGGCATAAGCACCAATATGGCAATATAGCCCCAAAAAAGTGGAACCTCCGCAACTATATGGCCCCTGCACTTATATAGAACCCTTCCCTATCCAGCACTGGCATGTATACTGAACCACCGCACCTATATAGCATCCACGCTCCAGGAAATGTGGCAGGATCGCATATTTTGGGCATAAGCACCAATATGGCAATATACCCCCAAAAAAGTGGAAGCTCCGCAACTATATGGCACCTGCACTTATATAGAACCCTTCCCTATCCAGCACTGGCATGTATACTGAACCACCGCACCTATATAGCACCCACACTCCAGGAAATGTGGCAGGATCGCAAATCTTGGGCATAAGCACCAATATGGCAATATAGCCCCTAAAAAGTGGAACCTCCGCAACTTTATGGCTTCTGCACTTATATAGAACCCTTCCCTATGCAGCACTGGCATGTATACTGAACCACCGCACCTATATAGCATCCACGCTCCAGGAAATGTGGCAGGATCGCATATTTTTGGCATAAGCACCAATATGGCAATATAGCCCCAAAAAAGTGGAACCTCCGCAACTATATGGCACCTGCACTTATATAGAACCCTTCCCTATCCAGCACTGGCATGTATACTGAACCACCGCACCTATATAGCATCCACGCTCCAGGAAATGTGGCAGGATCGCATATTTTGGGCATAAGCACCAATATGGCAATATACCCCAAAAAAAGTGGAAGCTCCGCAACTATATGGCACCTGCACTTATATAGAACCCTTCCCTATCCAGCACTGGCATGTATACTGAACCACCGCACCTATATAGCATCCACGCTCCAGGAAATGTGGCAGGATCGCACATCTTGGGCATAAGCACCAATATGGCAATATAGCCCCAAAAAAGTGGAACCTCCGCAACTATATGGCACCTGCACTTATATAGAACCCTTCCCTATCCAGCACTGGCATGTATACTGAACCACCGCACCTATATAGCACCCACACTCCAGGAAATGTGGCAGGATCGCACATCTTGGGCATAAGCACCAATATGGCAATATAGCCCCAAAAAAGTGGAACCTCCGCAACTATATGGCACCTGCACTTATATAGAACCCTTCCCTATCCAGCACTGGCATGTATACTGAACCACCGCACCTATATAGCACCCACACTCCAGGAAATGTGGCAGGATCGCACATCTTGGGCATAAGCACCAATATGGCAATATAGCCCTAAAAAAGTGGAACCTCCGAAATTATATGACACCTGCACTTATATAGAAACCTTCCCTATACAGCACTTCCATGTATATTGAATCACCGTAACGATCTGGAACCCACGCTCTAGGAAATGTGGCAGGATCGCATATTTTGTGCATAAGCACCAATATGGCAATATAGCCCCAAAAAAGTGGAACCTCCGCAACTATATGGCACCTGCACTTATATAGAACACCTCCCTATCCAGCACTGGCATGTATACTGAACCGCCGCACCTATACAGCATCCACGGTCCAGGAAATGTGGCAGGATCGCACATCTTGGGCATAAGCACCAATATGGCAATATAGCCCCAAAAAAGTGGAACCTCCGCAACTATATGGCACCTGCACTTATATAGAACCCTTCCCTATCCAGCACTGGCATGTATAGTGAACCACCGCACCTATATAGCACCCACACTCCAGGAAATGTGGCAGGATCGCAAATCTTGGGCATAAGCACCAATATGGCAATATAGCCCCTAAAAAGTGGAACCTCCGCAACTTTATGGCTTCTGCACTTATATAGAACCCTTCCCTATCCAGCACTGGCATGTATACTGAACCACCGCACCTATATAGCATCCACGCTCCAGGAAATGTGGCAGGATCGCATATTTTGGGCATAAGCACCAATATGGCAATATAGCCCCAAAAAAGTGGAACCTCCGCAACTATATGGCACCTGCACTTATATAGAACCCTTCCCTATCCAGCACTGGCATGTATACTGAACCACCGCACCTATATAGCATCCACGCTCCAGGAAATGTGGCAGGATCGCATATTTTGGGCATAAGCACCAATATGGCAATATACCCCAAAAAAAGTGGAAGCTCCGCAACTATATGGCACCTGCACTTATATATAACCCTTTCCTATCCAGCACTGGCATGTGTAGCATACAACGTACAGGGTCGAGGAGCTGATGATAAGTAAACGGGAGTAGGAAGTACGCGCTGGCTTCGGCTTTTGTCTCTGGTCGGCGGGGTGTGGGCATGGAGGAAATTTTACTACCCATTTATAGCTCTGGCAAATGGTCGAGATAAGAATTTATAAAAAAAATCGCGTACGAGTAGGAAAGGATACTAGGAAACGGGATACAGGGGGGGTCAAAGGGACAGATCAGCATGTACACGTGAACGAAGAAGATCACCGGTCAGATCTTTGTCGGCTGCGGTATCGCCCATTGGCGAGAACGCCCACCCTACCATGATCCTTCAGGGCCACCTATTAATCGTCAGGATCCCTCCAACAAAGACTGCGGTGGGTCACATCTCCGTTTTTCGAGGTTGCATGGTTCCGATATAATCTATTTAGCCACGGTTCATTTCCAAAACTACTTTATTTAAACAATCCATAATTCTTCATTTAAACTCCTATCAAACCTAACGCTAATAGGATCTAGTCCCTAATATAAGCCTGCTATTCGGTATCGTCTTACATTTATAGGGTATTACTAGTATTAAGAGTATCATAGGGGCGAGGTAGCGTATAAGGTTCTTAAATCTATAAAAATGATTAGTAGTAGGTATAGATAAAGGCAAGAAATAGGTACGTGTTCATCATATGGACAAGGAAACGTCATATGTCATTACGGTAACTTGGTCAGTGCCAAAACCAGACAAAAATCGGGTAGATGGAAAGTCGTTTAAAGGCATGAGTACTACGTGTGTAAAACCGTGATCATGGTTGAAGACCAACGAATAGTTACCGCACATTCATTCTTTTCAGATGGCTTACTTGTTTTTTTTTTCTCTTATAATCACTTACGAGACGATTAATAACTTTGACTCCCACGCAGAAAGATCTTTCGTTGTGTGTTGGATGAGGTGATTTGATGGGTGGATGAGTATGATGATGTGTGTGATTGTGATGAGTATCTGCATAGATGATGAGATGAATGCGTGGCAACCAAAATCAAAAACTGTAAAAATAATTGGTATTAATACACTACTCATTTGTTCAAGTTCGACTTAGCCCATGGACAGGAATTCCCTTTTGGTTTATACCGTATTTACTTGGCTTTTGCACATTTTTGCCGTATCAAAAGAACATTGTTAAACCGAAAGCGGCTAAAAATAAACAGGGTTTCGCATATCGGGTCTAATTTCGAAAGAAAGATAGAGAATATAACTAAATCCGATGCGGGTTCGATGCTTCCCGGCTGGAGACCGAGTTCCTACTCGAAGTCTGAAGGTGGCACACGATTGTACCGGGCGCAGTTAACATCAGCTGCTTCCGATGCCAGGGGTCAATGACCGCGGTCCATCTGCGGCGTGCGGTTAGGTACCCTCGCACACTGGATTGCTCGTGGGGGGGACTGGTTTATTTGAAGAGTCACTCAGCTCATCCCCATGGGTCGAACGTGTCCAGGCGAAGATTGCAGAGCACACCGATCGGGTTTACTTGAGGAGCAAGTCCATGCCCTCGGCTACCGAACGGTGGTACGGGCACGTGGCCAAGAGGTCTCCGGGAATAACCAATCCGTATCTTCTAGACCAGCGTTTCAATACGTAGATACTAGTGGTGCTAATCCTACACGGAAAGAACAGAACATTTTTCAACGGGTCGCTGCAGCTGGGTGGATAATTACCTCAACAGAATTGCACCACTGTTTCGAAAAATGTTGATACACTGGGGGCGCTCGTTTCCAAATGGTCGAACGGCTGCCCCAGTATTGGCGATATATAACTGGCGCGTCCACTCAAATTCAATGATCACTTTGAGCCGCACTTGGCACTTGCACTAGGCTTTGACTTTGGGCTTGACCTTGTTTAGAGAACTGGGTCAGCTCAAGCAGACTTCTTTTTTTCACTGCCGGTCACTCTGACGGCCACGAGGTAAAAAAGACAGAGGCTGGGACTACTAGGTACAGCAACCCACGTTTTTTCCACACCTTCTATGGTCTTTTTCTGTTATACAGAATCCAGCCACAGCAATATTTAATGAAATATAGTGCAAAGCAGAAAAATTGCATATCTTAGTGTTGCCACTTGGTCGCAAAACAGCTGATACTCTATGTATGGTTAAAGCTCACAAGCTCTGCAACTCGAATTTTTTTCCTGCCTAGTTTTAGGCTGTAGTTTTGGGAGTTAGCCGTTCATAATTCAAATACACGGCACGACAAGCGTCGAATATTACACCCCCCCGCTGAAATCACACTGTGGGGTCTTGCTAACCAAAGCGTGATCCACACTTGGAGTGCTTGATACGATTTATTGTTTAATATCTTTTGCGTGATATTTACCTATAAAGCGACCCTGGAAGTCTTCCAGCTCATAGTAGCTGTTCCCGAGTCTTTTCTTAATGCGGGCTTTCCGAAACGTAGGTGCCAGTTTCGCATTAAAGCCTTTCACAAAACTACTCTGATCAAAATTTCGTCTATAAACTTCTTGACCCACTTGAAAGTTTACTTCTCGGCTTCGAAGATTATAGATATTTTCGTTTCGAACATGCTGCTGTTTCATTGCTTCTGCAGCGGTCTTGCGAATTAGCTCGAAGGAATCGTCGCGATCAAATACCACAGTTCGGTCCTCCAACATACTGAGGTTTCGTAGGAGTTGATAAGTGGAACCGCCAGTAATCATGTTTTGGCCAAAAGCAACACGATATGGGCTACTTTTGACGGCTGCATGTACACTGGACCGTAACGCACAAGTAATGAAGCTAATCTGCTCATCCCAATTGGATTGATCGGGCTTAATGTACGCTTTGATAGCAGCGAGTACTGAGCGATTTACCCGCTCTGAGGCATTGGTTTGGGGAGCGTAGGCGGCGGTGTACGAATGTCGAATTTGGTATTTCGCTAACAGATCATTAAACTTGTGTGACTTGAATTGAACACCGTTATCTGACACTATCACTTCCGGGACTCCAAAGCAATGAAACAGGTCTTCCTCCATGAACCGAATTACGGCATCCGCCGTAAATTTCTTTACCACTTTTAGGAAAGGAAATTTAGAAAAATGATCGAGTACTACAAAAATGCCTATATTTCCAGATCGGCTTCGGGGGTACGGACCTAGAAAATCGACGTAAAGTTTCTGAAATAGCCGAAAGGTCTCTCCCGCTTTGCCCATTGGAGGACGTAGAGGACGATTGGGGTGCTTACAACATTTGCACACTTCGCAATTGTTGATAAAAGCTTTTACATCGCCCACTAAATTTGGCCAATAATAGAAGCGTCGAACTCGTTCTAGCGTCTTATTGATCCCACTGTGAGAAGCTAAGGGATGTTCGTGGCCTTGTTTAAGCACTTCTGTCACCAGAGCTCTGGGAACCCACAGTTTCCAGCACATGTCGTCACTAATTTGCTCACCAGTGGCGTGTTCAGCTCGACGATACAGAAGGTTATCCATTACTTTTACATCAGGTAAACGATCTGGATTAGCTTGAATTTTCGCAATGAGTTCCTGATAGTCAGTGGATTTAAACGCTTCCGATTGAAGGTCCACTAGGCTATCAATGCCAATATACGATAAGTCTTCGGTATGCACTCGCGATAAGGCATCCGGAACGATGTTCTGACTACCCTTTCTATGAAAAATCTTAAAGGTGAAGCCTTGCAGTTTCAGGGCCCATCGAGCTAGTCTCGAGTTTAGGTCAGCCTGTGACATCAGCCATTTTAATGAGGCATGATCGGTAATAATGGAAAACTGATGCCCTTCTACATACGCTCTAAATTTCTTGACGCACATGACCGCTGCCAAACACTCTTTTTCGGTTACGGAATAATTACGTTGACATTGGTTCAATTTGCGTGACATAAAAGCGATGGGTACCTCGTTGCCATCTTCATCTGATTGCATCAGGACACCACCCACTCCTGTGTGACTCGCATCACAATGGATTGAAAAAGGAATGGTAAAATCGGGACTGTGCAACACAGGAGCGTTACACATCTGTGATTTTAAGGAATCGAACGCGATCTGTGCTTCATCGGTCCATTCAAATTTTTGCTTGCTCTTAAGTGTATCTGAGATTGGCGCTGCGATACCCGCATAATTTTTTATGAATTTGTGGTACCAACCAGTGAGACCTAAGAACCTACGGACTTGTTTCACGGATCGGGGGACCGGAAACTCTTGAATCGCTTGGACCTTCTCAACATCTGTCTGGATCGTTCCGTTGCCTATAATATGTCCTAGGTATTTGATCTCCTTTAGGCAAAATTTGGACTTCTCCACGTTTATGGTCAGACCAGCTTCGCGTAATCGGGCAGACAGGACATTGAGGACTTGAATATGCTGCTCAAAGGATTCAGAGATCACCAACAAATCGTATAGATAAATAAATATCTCATTTCGTAGAGATGGCGGTATCACTTTATCCATCAACTTGGACATCGTTTGGGGTGCATTACACAACCCAAAGGGCATGACCGTGTACTGATACAACGGGCGCCCTGGGATGGTAAACGCCGTTTTTTCACGAGCGCTTACTTCCAGCGGAATTTGCCAATAGGCATCCTTCAAATCGATGCTTGAAATGAACTCAGCTCGAGGAAGCCGACTGAGAATGCCATCGATCAATGGCATGGGATAAGCATTCTTAACAGTGACTTCGTTCAGTTTCCGACTGTCGATGCATAATCGCACCTTTCCCGGTTTACGAACGAGGACCACGGGTGACGACCACGCGCTATCTGATTCTTCGATTACTCCAAGAGCTAACATTCGGTCTACCTCTACGTACATTAGCTTTTCAACGGCTGGAGACACCGCATAATGTCGTTGCTTTATTGCCTTTGCGCTGCCCACTTCAATATCGTGCGACAACCAGCCGGTTTTTCCCAGACCTTGCTTTGCAAAGGAGGGAAACAAGTTGACCGTCTCTGCTAACTGAGCTTGCTGATGCTTCGACAAACACACATGTAACGTACTATCAAATGCTAAGCTTGACACCTCTGGACTGGATGATTTATTGGCTAGAAAAGCAGGTAACAAATTAAAACGAGACCAGAAGTCTATGCCTAGATATAGGTCTTGCGCCAAGGATGGGACTACAAACAATTTCAAGACTTTCTTCTGGCCTTGAAAACCCACTTCGGTGGTGACCTTGCCAATTATGGGCTGGCTCTGCCCATCCGCCGTACGTACTGCTGCTCTCACAGGCTTGATCTGGTTCGGATTCTGAACCAGGTCGGCCGCAAACTTCCCACCTATGCAACTTATGGATGCACCGGTGTCCATCAGTCCACTGAGCGTCCTTCCCAGTACGGTGACTTCCGCATAGGGTCGCCAGTCCTTAGACGTATTAACGACTGACGCCAATACGTTAGAGCGCTCGGTTTTGACAGTTTGCCGATATTGGAGCAATCGCTTTCGAGATCGAGTCGGTAATGGAATTCGGTCCTCACTTGGGGGTAAAATACAAGTGGGTGAAGGAATGTCTGGGAGTTTTTTTAAGTCAGGGAGTAATGGAACTGTCGAAACGTCCATTAAATGGTGTTCGTTGCTTTCGAACTGTTTGGTTTGCGTGCACCTGTCGATTGTGCACGGCTTGACGAGTTTTTTGGATCGTTGCACCTAGAGCACGACGGTTTATACGTATCCCGTTTGCCACAGCCGTAACAAAAGACGGTGCGATCACCTACGCAGTCTGGATACCGATGCCCCTGACAACCACAGTTCCAACAGGAAAGGGTTACTGCAGCGATATCTAGCTGTTCTGTTTCATCGACCTCATCGCCTTCCTTGTCTGTCTGTACCACAATTTCATGCACCTGTCGTCGTATAGGATTACGCTTCGGCTCAGCGCTGCCCATAGGCTTAGCCACTGATTGCAAAAACCGTTCGCGAGTACGCACTATGTTGCGCAATTGTGCTACTGACAGAATGGGAATGTATAAAATTTCATGTTGGATATCGGCCAAGAGATTCGACTTTAGCACTTCCAACAGCGACATTTCGGACATGGGGTTGACTAGTTTGTCGGACAAGGTTACAATGGCTTCGTAAAATGTATCAAATAGTTCGTGCGGCTTCTGCTTTCATTGCACTATTGCCGTACGAATTTCCAGATCGGTACGCCCATCTCTAAATCGAGTTTTTAAGGCTGTACTTACCTGCGGCCAGGTCACGGATGGTACGCTTTTATGGTAACGCCAAAACCACTCGCTCGCACTGGCTTCAAATAAATAAATGGCGTTTCTGGCCACTAGATCGAGATTACCCTCTAAGGTCTGCTTGGTTAGCGCTTCTATCCGATATATGAAATCTTCCACCGACATGGACGAATTTCCGGAAAACCGCACCTTCCATCCTGCGATTATTTGTCCAATCCTATCTGGTCGTAGTCCCGCTATCTGTTGGGATCCCCATGGGGTTACCGAGACATTAGACTCATTAGCCTGATTTATCGGGGCACCTACGGACTCTCGAGTTGGTATTTGGAACAACTGTTCGAAGGTTTGATTTTCTCCACTAGGCTGTGAAGATCCAGCAGCTTGGTCATTCGGCGGCTGTACCGTTGGACTTGCCAAACGTTGGAATCCTATTTCCATAGTCTGAGTCATTTGAGTCATGGCTTGAGACAACAACCCGATTTGACCCATAGCGTCCGTCAACGCCTGTGCCATTTGAGCCAAGCCTGGGCTGGCTTCATTCGCTGGCTCGATACTCTGAACTGGCATGATTGGTACACCGACTTCAGTTGGACCAACGGAAGGTAAATTTTCAGTATTCGCAGCTGGACCTGCTGTCACACGCTGTGATCTGGTTCTCATTCGAAGCTGAGAAGACTCTACGTTCGAGGCGGACGCCTGCGCTACGGCTAATTCCTCAGCTAAGCTAGGAGCAGATGATTGTAGGGGCTTGTTGCACGCCGGGCACACGGTCTTTTCACCTCTTCTCGTATTGAAACACACTAAATGAAATACGTGGTTACAACTTGTTCTTAAAAGCTGTGTCCGATATTCTACCTGTCTTACGCAAATACAACAGATAATATCGGAATAGTCGTTTTGATCAATCACGTCAAAACTCCAATCCAATGACATCCTATCCTAATTTTACTAATATATGATTTTCTTTTCTACTCTCGATTATTAACTTTTAACGATCGATATATCTACTCTGTATCCACAAAATTCGGAAACCATGCTACATTCGTCTAATAGGAGTGTGTCCCCCACTGACTCTGGTGATATTATTAACAATCAACAATCAGTACAATGAGTCATCGGATGAACTGGGACCGTTCGGTAGTTCTACACCACTGACGGATATCCGAGCAATCCGAAACCCTGACAAACCGATGGCCCTCTACTTATACTGTAGGTCGTCCAGAACCACAATACAGTAGAGCCATTCCACCTACGTCTGTCAAACAAAAAAAACGGAACAACAATAGAAAAACTGAAGAAGAAGACAAGGTTATGCTGACCCAGGAAATATACCATCTCCGATTCTATTGCCTTCGTTCGCGGGCAGGCCGTAGCTCTAAGCCACTGACTAACCTGATCCAGGCCAAAACGGCAGACAATGATCAGCAACGGTATGGACAAGTTCATCCCCCAAACAACACGCTCCCATCTTGGTGGGTAGGCAGTAGAGCTAATCCACTTTGAAACCTAAATCCGACCGAAACATTAGAACGCGCTATTTAGCGGAGTGGCCTATCCGGCCAGATACTACAGGTTCGTTACTATGCCTAGTAATTTGATTAACCTCGAGCGCGGGGCTTTAAAGTCTTTTAGAAACTGCTACGCTACTCGAAGTCAATCACCCAGACAATGCACGACCATGTATATCTGTTGGGAATTGATGGATGAAGGAATAAGTCTTGTGCCACTGCATTGAGATGCAGCTCGCATTGGTGTTGATGACTTTATAAAACTTTCTTGGTCGGGGCAAGCCGAAGTCGGGCCCCACGTTGGGCGCCAAATTTACAAATTCTTTAAGAAACCCTGCCATAAAATCGTGACAGACTTTTCGAACCAATTGCCATTTAAAATTTGTCTTTACCTGTAGCATACAACGTACAGGGTCGAGGAGCTGATGATAAGTAAACGGGAGTAGGAAGTACGCGCTGGCTTCGGCTTTTGTCTCTGGTCGGCGGGGTGTGGGCATGGAGGAAATTTTACTACCCATTTATAGCTCTGGCAAATGGTCGAGATAAGAATTTATAAAAAAAATCGCGTACGAGTAGGAAAGGATACTAGGAAACGGGATACAGGGGGGGTCAAAGGGACAGATCAGCATGTACACGTGAACGAAGAAGATCACCGGTCAGATCTTTGTCGGCTGCGGTATCGCCCATTGGCGAGAACGCCCACCCTACCATGATCCTTCAGGGCCACCTATTAATCGTCAGGATCCCTCCAACAAAGACTGCGGTGGGTCACATCTCCGTTTTTCGAGGTTGCATGGTTCCGATATAATCTATTTAGCCACGGTTCATTTCCAAAACTACTTTATTTAAACAATCCATAATTCTTCATTTAAACTCCTATCAAACCTAACGCTAATAGGATCTAGTCCCTAATATAAGCCTGCTATTCGGTATCGTCTTACATTTATAGGGTATTACTAGTATTAAGAGTATCATAGGGGCGAGGTAGCGTATAAGGTTCTTAAATCTATAAAAATGATTAGTAGTAGGTATAGATAAAGGCAAGAAATAGGTACGTGTTCATCATATGGACAAGAAAACGTCATATGTCATTACGGTAACTTGGTCAGTGCCAAAACCAGACAAAAATCGGGTAGATGGAAAGTCGTTTAAAGGCATGAGTACTACGTGTGTAAAACCGTGATCATGGTTGAAGACCAACGAATAGTTACCGCACATTCATTCTTTTCAGATGGCTTACTTGTTTTTTTTTTCTCTTATAATCACTTACGAGACGATTAATAACTTTGACTCCCACGCAGAAAGATCTTTCGTTGTGTGTTGGATGAGGTGATTTGATGGGTGGATGAGTATGATGATGTGTGTGATTGTGATGAGTATCTGCATAGATGATGAGATGAATGCGTGGCAACCAAAATCAAAAACTGTAAAAATAATTGGTATTAATACACTACTCATTTGTTCAAGTTCGACTTAGCCCATGGACAGGAATTCCCTTTTGGTTTATACCGTATTTACTTGGCTTTTGCACATTTTTGCCGTATCAAAAGAACATTGTTAAACCGAAAGCGGCTAAAAATAAACAGGGTTTCGCATATCGGGTCTAATTTCGAAAGAAAGATAGAGAATATAACTAAATCCGATGCGGGTTCGATGCTTCCCGGCTGGAGACCGAGTTCCTACTCGAAGTCTGAAGGTGGCACACGATTGTACCGGGCGCAGTTAACATCAGCTGCTTCCGATGCCAGGGGTCAATGACCGCGGTCCATCTGCGGCGTGCGGTTAGGTACCCTCGCACACTGGATTGCTCGTGGGGGGGACTGGTTTATTTGAAGAGTCACTCAGCTCATCCCCATGGGTCGAACGTGTCCAGGCGAAGATTGCAGAGCACACCGATCGGGTTTACTTGAGGAGCAAGTCCATGCCCTCGGCTACCGAACGGTGGTACGGGCACGTGGCCAAGAGGTCTCCGGGAATAACCAATCCGTATCTTCTAGACCAGCGTTTCAATACGTAGATACTAGTGGTGCTAATCCTACACGGAAAGAACAGAACATTTTTCAACGGGTCGCTGCAGCTGGGTGGATAATTACCTCAACAGAATTGCACCACTGTTTCGAAAAATGTTGATACACTGGGGGCGCTCGTTTCCAAATGGTCGAACGGCTGCCCCAGTATTGGCGATATATAACTGGCGCGTCCACTCAAATTCAATGATCACTTTGAGCCGCACTTGGCACTTGCACTAGGCTTTGACTTTGGGCTTGACCTTGTTTAGAGAACTGGGTCAGCTCAAGCAGACTTCTTTTTTTCACTGCCGGTCACTCTGACGGCCACGAGGTAAAAAAGACAGAGGCTGGGACTACTAGGTACAGCAACCCACGTTTTTTCCACACCTTCTATGGTCTTTTTCTGTTATACAGAATCCAGCCACAGCAATATTTAATGAAATATAGTGCAAAGCAGAAAAATTGCATATCTTAGTGTTGCCACTTGGTCGCAAAACAGCTGATACTCTATGTATGGTTAAAGCTCACAAGCTCTGCAACTCGAATTTTTTTCCTGCCTAGTTTTAGGCTGTAGTTTTGGGAGTTAGCCGTTCATAATTCAAATACACGGCACGACAAGCGTCGAATATTACACATGTATACTGAACCACCGCACCTATATAGCATCCACGCTCCAGGAAATGTGGCAGGATCGCACATCTTGGGCATAAGCACCAATATGGCAATATAGCCCCAAAAAAGTGGAACCTCCGCAACTATATGGCACCTGCACTTATATAGAACCCTATCCTATCCAGCACTGGCATGTATACTGAACCACCGCACCTATATAGCACCCACGCTCCAGGAAATGTGGCAGGAACGCACATCTTGGGCATAGGCACCAATATGGCAATATAGCCCTAAAAAAGTGGAACCTCCGAAATTATATGACACCTGCACTTAAATAGAAACCTTCCCTATACAGCACTTCCATGTATATTGAATCACCGCAACGATCTGGAACCCACGCTCTAGGAAATGTGGCAGGATCGCATATTTTGGGCATAAGCACCAATATGGCAATATAGCCCCAAAAAAGTGGAACCTCCGCAACTATATGGCACCTGCACTTATATAGAACCCTTCCCTATCCAGCACTGGCATGTATACTGAACCACCGCACCTATATAGCATCCACGCTCCAGGAAATGTGGCAGGATCGCATATTTTGGGCATAAGCACCAATATGGCAATATACCCCAAAAAAAGTGGAAGCTCCGCAACTATATGGCACCTGCACTTATATAGAACCCTTTCCTATCCAGCACTGGCATGTATACTGAACCACCGCACCTATATAGCATCCACGCTCCAGGAAATGTGGCAGGATCGCACATCTTGGGCATAAGCACCAATATGGCAATATAGCCCCAAAAAAGTGGAACCTCCGCAACTATATGGCACCTGCACTTATATAGAACCCTATCCTATCCAGCACTGGCATGTATACTGAACCACCGCACCTATATAGCACCCACGCTCCAGGAAATGTGGCAGGATCGCACATCTTGGGCATAAGCACCAATATGGCAATATAGCCCTAAAAAAGTGGAACCTCCGAAATTATATGACACCTGCACTTAAATAGAAACCTTCCCTAAACATCACTTCCATGTATATTGAATCACCGCAACGATCTGGAACCCACGCTCTAGGAAATGTGGCAGGATCGCATATTTTGGGCATAAGCACCAATATGGCAATATAGCCCCAAAAAAGTGGAACCTCCGCAACTATATGGCACCTGCACTTATATAGAACCCTTCCCTATCCAGCACTGGCATGTATACTGAACCACCGCACCTATATAGCATCCACGCTCCAGGAAATGTGGCAGGATCGCATATTTTGGGCATAAGCACCAATATGGCAATATAGCCCCAAAAAGTGGAACCTCCGCAACTATATGGCACCTGCACTTATATAGAACCCTTCCCTATCCAGCACTGGCATGTATACTGAACCACCGCACCTATATAGCATCCACGCTCAAGGAAATGTGGCAGGTTCGCATATTTTGGGCATAAGCACCAATATGGCAATATAGCCCCAAAAAGTGGAACCTCCGCAACTATATGGCTTCTGCACTTATATAGAACCCTTCCCTATCCAGCACTGGCATGTATACTGAACCACCGCACCTATATAGCATCCACGCTCCAGGAAATGTGGCAGGATCGCATATTTTGGGTATAAGCACCAATATGGCAATATAGCCCCAAAAAAGTGGAACCTCGGCAACTATATGGCCCCTGCACTTATATAGAACCCTTCCCTATCCAGCACTGGCATGTATACTGAACCACCGCACCTATATAGCATCCACGCTCCAGGAAATGTGGCAGGATCGCACATCTTGGGCATAAGCACCAATATGGCAATATAGCCCCAAAAAAGTGGAACCTCCGCAACTATATGGCACCTGCACTTATATAGAACCCTTCCCTATCCAGCACTGGCATGTATACTGAACCACCGCACCTATATAGCCCCCACGCTCCAGGAAATGTGGCAGGATCGCATATTTTGGGCATAAGCACCAATATGGCAATATTGCCCTAAAAAAGTGGAACCTCCGAAATTATATGACACCTGCACTTATATAGAAACCTTCCCTATACAGCACTTGCATGTATATTGAATCACCGTAACGATCTGGAACCCACGCTCTAGGAAATGTGGCAGGATCGCATATTTTGTGCATAAGCACCAATATGGCAATATAGCCCCAAAAAAGTGGAACCTCCGCAACTATATGGCACCTGCACTTATATAGAACACCTCCCTATCTAGCACTGGCATGTATACTGAACCACCGCACCTATACAGCATCCACGGTCCAGGAAATGTGGCAGGATCGCATATTTTGGGCATAAGCACCAATATGGCAATATAGCCCCAAAAAAGTGGAACCTCCGCAACTATATGGCACCTGCACTTATATAGAACCCTTCCCTATCCAGCACTGGCATGTATACTGAACCACCGCACCTATATAGCACCCACACTCCAGGAAATGTGGCAGGATCGCAAATCTTGGGCATAAGCACCAATATGGCAATATACCCCAAAAAAAGTGGAACCTCCGCAACTATATGGCACCTGCACTTATATAGAACCCTATCCTATCCAGCACTGGCATGTATACGGAACCACCGCACCTATATAGCACCCACGCTCCAGGAAATGTGGCAGGATCGCACATCTTGGGCATAAGCACCAATATGGCAATATAGCCCTAAAAAGTGGAACCTCCGAAATTATATGACACCTGCACTTATATAGAAACCTTCCCTATACAGCACTTCCATGTATATTGAATCACCGCAACGATCTGGAACCCACGCTCTAGAAAATGTGGCAGGATCGCATATTTTGGGCATAAGCACCAATATGGCAATATAGCCCCAAAAAAGTGGAACCTCCGCAACTATATGGCACCTGCACTTATATAGAACCCTTCCCTATCTAGCACTGGCATGTATACTGAACCACCGTACCTATATAGCATCCACGCTCCAGGAAATGTGGCAGGATCGCATATTTTGGGCATAAGCACCAATATGGCAATATAGCCCCAAAAAGTGGAACCTCCGCAACTATATGGCACCTGCACTTATATAGAACCCTTCCCTATCCAGCACTGGCATGTATACTGAACCACCGCACCTATATAGCATCCACGATCCAGGAAATGTGGCAGGATCGCATATTTTGTGCATAAGCACCAATATGGCAATATAGCCCCAAAAAAGTGGAACCTCCGCAACTATATGGCACCTGCACTTATATAGAACACCTCCCTATCCAGCACTGGCATGTATACTGAACCACCGCACCTATACAGCATCCACGGTCCAGGAAATGTGGCAGGATCGCACATCTTGGGCATAAGCACCAATATGGCAATATAGCCCCAAAAAAGTGGAACCTCCGCAACTATATGGCACCTGCACTTATATAGAACCCTTCCCTATCCAGCACTGGCATGTATACTGAACCACCGCACCTATATAGCACCCACACTCCAGGAAATGTGGCAGGATCGCAAATCTTGGGCATAAGCACCAATATGGCAATATAGCCCCTAAAAAGTGGAACCTCCGCAACTTTATGGCTTCTGCACTTATATAGAACCCTTCCCTATCCAGCACTGGCATGTATACTGAACCATCGCACCTATATAGCATCCACGCTCCAGGAAATGTGGCAGGATCGCATATTTTGGGCATAAGCACCAATATGGCAATATAGCCCCAAAAAAGTGGAACCTCCGCAACTATATGGCACCTGCACTTATATAGAACCCTATCCTATCCAGCACTGGCATGTATACTGAACCACCGCACCTATATAGCACCCACGCTCCAGGAAATGTGGCAGGATCGCACATCTTGGGCATAAGCACCAATATGGCAATATAGCCCTAAAAAAGTGGAACCTCCGAAATTATATGACACCTGCACTTAAATAGAAACCTTCCCTATACAGCACTTCCATGTATATTGAATCACCGCAACGATCTGGAACCCACGCTCTAGGAAATGTGGCAGGATCGCATATTTTGGGCATAAGCACCAATATGGCAATATAGCCCCAAAAAAGTGGAACCTCCGCAACTATATGGCACCTGCACTTATATAGAACCCTTCCCTATCCAGCACTGGCATGTATACTGAACCACCGCACCTATATAGCATCCACGCTCCAGGAAATGTGGCAGGATCGCATATTTTGGGCATAAGCACCAATATGGCAATATAGCCCCAAAAAGTGGAACCTCCGCAACTATATGGCACCTGCACTTATATAGAACCCTTCCCTATCCAGCACTGGCATGTATACTGAACCACCGCACCTATATAGCATCCACGCTCCAGGAAATGTGGCAGGATCGCATATTTTGGGCATAAGCACCAATATGGCAATATTGCCCTAAAAAAGTGGAACCTCCGAAATTATATGACACCTGCACTTATATAGAAACCTTCCCTATACAGCACTTGCATGTATATTGAATCACCGTAACGATCTGGAACCCACGCTCTAGGAAATGTGGCAGGATCGCATATTTTGTGCATAAGCACCAATATGGCAATATAGCCCCAAAAAAGTGGAACCTCCGCAACTATATGGCACCTGCACTTATATAGAACACCTCCCTATCTAGCACTGGCATGTATACTGAACCACCGCACCTATACAGCATCCACGGTCCAGGAAATGTGGCAGGATCGCATATTTTGGGCATAAGCACCAATATGGCAATATAGCCCCAAAAAAGTGGAACCTCCGCAACTATATGGCACCTGCACTTATATAGAACCCTTCCCTATCCAGCACTGGCATGTATACTGAACCACCGCACTTATATAGCACCCACACTCCAGGAAATGTGGCAGGATCGCAAATCTTGGGCATAAGCACCAATATGGCAATATAGCCCCTAAAAAGTGGAACCTCCGCAACTTTATGGCTTCTGCACTTATATAGAACCCTTCCCTATCCAGCACTGGCATGTATACTGAACCACCGCACCTATATAGCATCCACGCTCCAGGAAATGTGGCAGGATCGCATATTTTGGGCATAAGCACCAATATGGCAATATAGCCCCAAAAAAGTGGAACCTCCGCAACTATATGGCACCTGCACTTATATAGAACCCTTCCCTATCCAGCACTGGCATGTAAGTTATCCGATCCAGCCGGATACCCCTCCCTCTGCATTTGGTTCTCGACCCTACAGCGGGTCAATGAGCTTAAACACCTTCATATGAACCAAATACAGCACATGCCTCGTCGCGTAATAGAACACGAGAGTTGCAACTTATGAACATTTTCCCCAACACTAGACAAATATATTGCGACAATGAACCATCGCTGAATTCAGAAACCATCAGGTCACTTCTGCGAGACAATTTCGGAGCCCACATTGTGAATGCTCCTCCCCTCCACAGCACTTCAAACGGCCAAGTTGAAAGATTCCATAGTACTCTGTTGGAAATCGCGAGATGCCTCAAGATAGCGAAGGGAATCGTCGACACAGTCGACCTTTTCCTCCAGGCAACAGTGGAGTACAACAGGTCGGTACACTCGGTAACCAACAAGAAGCCGATCGATATTTTAAACGCCGCTGCAGCAGAATTTCACAGCGAGGTACAGAACAGGGTACGGAAAGCTCAGATTGTGCAGAACAATCGAGCCAACCGATCGCGTCAGAACAGAGTTTTTAGAGTAGGTGATAAGGTATTAATGAAAACCAACAGACGCCTCGGAAATAAACTAACCCCGTTGTACGTGGAAGAAACGGTAGAAGCGGACTTGGGGACAACGGTCCTAATTAGGGGGAGGGTTGTGCACAAAGACAATCTTAGGTAATGCCCCTATGCCCATACGTGAGCGTTCCACTCAGCCAACTATTTCATACTTAGAGACTCGATCACAGATTACCAAGCAACCTTTTCTTTCATTCCTTAGGTTGTTTCACATGATAATCCTTCTGGTGGCCTTGGTAAACGCTCGCATAACAGACTACTCACATTCTGACTACGTACCGATATTGGACGGCGACATACTCGTATGGGACGAAATAAATTACCTTAGGCATTCGACAAACTTAACGGATTACGAACGAATGGCGGACGAGACCGCAAATTTGACCGAGATGTTTCCACAGTCGCACATGCGAAAACTACTAGTGGTGGATACCGACCATATCCGAAATATGTTAGCCACGATTAGCGTGCACCACAGAGTTGCTAGGAGCCTAAACATCCTGGGCTCGGTCTTAAAGGTGGTAGCCGGAACTCCGGACGCGGACGACTTAGAAAAGATACGAATAAACGAGGCCCAACTTATTGAATCGAATAACAGGCAGATAAGCATAAATTCTAAGTCTCAGGAGCAAATCAACCGCTTAACAGACTCAGTCAATAAATTGCTAGAGGCAGCAAAGGGAAAGCAAATTGACTCGGCTCACCTGTACGAGACCTTGCTGGCTAGGAACAGAATGTTGGCATCCGAACTAAGTAATCTCATGCTCACCATTTCCCTCGCAAAAGTTAACGTAATCAATCCGGTCATATTAGACCATGATGACTTGAATTCTATTTTCTCTAATCAGCTCACCAATGTTATCGTAACTAACATTTTAGAAGTATCTAAAATCAAAGTTTTTCAATCAAATAGCATAATACACTTTGTCATTCAATTCCCTAAGATTAAGTACATTTGCAAAAAGATAACTATTTTCCCGGTCGCCCACAACGGCACCGTCCTTCGACTTGACGATAACATCGTCGCCCACTGCAACGACCAGATAGTAACAGTGTCGGACTGCAAACAGACGACCACGACAACATTCTGCGAAACGTCGACAAAGGACTCCTGTGCCCAAGGATTATATTCTGGTGGCGTGGCCCACTGCCAGTCGCAACCCAGCCACCTCAGCGCCATCACACTGGTCGACGACGGGATCATTATCATCAACGATCACCCAGCAGCAGTAAGTTTCGACGGCAGCGCGGCGCTCAACATTTCAGGGACGCATCTAATCACATTCAACGATTATGCCGTCATAAATGGTTCACGCTATCAGAATCGCAAAAACGTTCAGAGCCGATACCCAGGAGTTGCATCTTCACCCTTGCTAAATGTTACCGAGCATAAAAGGGTGCTGAGCCTGCCATTCCTCCACCAGTTGAGCGAGGAGAACCTCAACTTCATCAAGGAGATAAAGGAAGAGGTGTCCTCACGTTCCAGACCAATCTTTGCATTCTGCCTAGGACTAGGTATTTGTGGCCTAGTATGTGGCATGGCCATGCTCAGACTATATTTGACGAAGAAGCGCGACGCCCGGCAAATCAATGGATTAATGGCAAGACTAAGTGCGCCGGGGACGGCGACTGCTCAAGGGGGGGAGTAGTTATCCGATCCAGCCGGATACCCCTCCCTCTGCATTTGGTTCTCGACCCTACAGCGGGTCAATGAGCTTAAACACCTTCATATGAACCAAATACAGCACATGCCTCGTCGCGTAATAGAACACGAGAGTTGCAGCGTTGACGGAAACACTTGCCCAGACGGCCCAACAACAACCATGGGGCCGTGGAACGTGGGAAACTGCCGCTGCTCAACATAACACCGGCGCGTGTGCCATGTCAGAAGATTAATGCACCGGCGACTGCGCAGCCGGCGGCCGGGGACTTAATATTAAGACTTTCAATTTTATGTAAATTTAGATTCTCTTAGACCTCCAACGAGGAACAATAAATCTCGCTTCGACGAGTAAATAATAAAGAATAAATTCTACAATAAACGTCGATTCTATCTAACCTAACTTGTATACTGAACCACCGCACCTATATAGCATCCACGCTCCAGGAAATGTGGCAGGATCGCATATTTTGGGCATAAGCACCAATATGGCAATATAGCCCCAAAAAAGTGGAACCTCCGCAACTATATGGCACCTGCACTTATATAGAACCCTTCCCTATCCAGCACTGGCATGTATACTGAACCACCGCACCTATATAGCATCCACGCTCCAGGAAATGTGGCAGGATCGCACATCTTGGGCATAAGCACCAATATGGCAATATAGCCCCAAAAAAGTGGAACCTCCGCAACTATATGGCACCTGCACTTATATAGAACCCTATCCTATCCAGCACTGGCATGTATACGGAACCACCGCACCTATATAGCACCCACGCTCCAGGAAATGTGGCAGGATCGCACATCTTGGGCATAAGCACCAATATGGCAATATAGCCCTAAAAAGTGGAACCTCCGAAATTATATGACACCTGCACTTATATAGAAACCTTCCCTATACAGCACTTCCATGTATATTGAATCACCGCAACGATCTGGAACCCACGCTCTAGGAAATGTGGCAGGATCGCATATTTTGGGCATAAGCACCAATATGGCAATATAGCCCCAAAAAAGTGGAACCTCCGCAACTATATGGCACCTGCACTTATATAGAACTCCTCCCTATCCAGCACTGGCATGTATACTGAACCACCGCACCTATATAGCATCCACGCTCCAGGAAATGTGGCAGGATCGCATATTTTGGGCATAAGCACCAATATGGCAATATACCCCCAAAAAAGTGGAACCTCCGCAACTATATGACACCTGCACTTATATAGAACCCTTCCCTATCCAGCACTGGCATGTATACTGAACCACCGCACCTATATAGCATCCACGCTCCAGGAAATGTGGCAGGATCGCACATCTTGGGCATAAGCACCAATATGGAAATATAGCCCCAAAAAAGTGGAACCTCCGCAACTATATGGCACCTGCACTTATATAGAACCCTTCCCTATCCAGCACTGGCATGTATACTGAACCACCGCACCTATATAGCATCCACGCTCCAGGAAATGTGGCAGGATCGCATATTTTGGGCATAAGCACCAATATGGCAATATAGCCCCAAAAAAGTGGAACCTCCGCAACTATATGGCACCTGCACTTATATAGAACCCTTCCCTATCTAGCACTGGCATGTATACTGAACCACCGCACCTATATAGCATCCACGCTCCAGGAAATGTGGCAGGATCGCATATTTTGGGCATAAGCACCAATATGGCAATATAGCCCCAAAAAAGTGGAACCTCCGCAACTATATGGCACCTGCACTTATATAACACCCTTCCCTATCCAGCACTGGCATGTATACTGAACCACCGCACCTATATAGCATCCACGCTCCAGGAAATGTGGCAGGATCGCATATTTTGGGCATAAGCACCAATATGGCAATATAGCCCCAAAAAGTGGAACCTCCGCAACTATATGGCTTCTGCACTTATATAGAACCCTTCCCTATCCAGCACTGGCATGTATACTGAACCACCGCACCTATATAGCATCCACGCTCCAGGAAATGTGGCAGGATCGCATATTTTGGGCAGAAGAACCAATATGGCAATATAGCCCCAAAAAAGTGGAACCTCCGCAACTATATGGCACCTGCACTTATATAGAACCCTTCCCTATCCAGCACTGGCATGTATACTGAACCACCGCACCTATATAGCATCCACGCTCCAGGAAATGTGGCAGGATCGCATATTTTGGGCATAAGCACCAATATGGCAATATACCCCAAAAAAAGTGGAAGCTCCGCAACTATATGGCACCTGCACTTATATATAACCCGTTCCTATCCAGCACTGGCATGTATACTGAACCACCGCAACTATATAGCATCCACGCTCCAGGAAATGTGGCAGGATCGCACATCTTGGGCATAAGCACCAATATGGCAATATAGCCCCAAAAAAGTGGAACCTCCGCAACTATATGGCACCTGCACTTATATAGAACCCTATCCTATCCAGCACTGGCATGTATACGGAACCACCGCACCTATATAGCACCCACGCTCCAGGAAATGTGGCAGGATCGCACATCTTGGGCATAAGCACCAATATGGCAATATAGCCCCAAAAAAGTGGAACCTCCGCAACTATATGGCACCTGCACTTATATAGAACCCTTCCCTATCCAGCACTGGCATGTATACTGAACCACCGCACCTATATAGCACCCACGCTCCAGGAAATGTGGCAGGATCGCATATTTTGGGCATAAGCACCAATATGGCAATATAGCCCCAAAAAGTGGAACCTCCGCAACTATATGGCTTCTGCACTTATATAGAACCCTTCCCTATCCAGCACTGGCATGTATACTGAACCACCGCACCTATATAGCATCCACGCTCCAGGAAATGTGGCAGGATCGCATATTTTGGGCATAAGCACCAATATGGCAATATACCCCCAAAAAAGTGGAACCTCCGCAACTATATGACACCTGCACTTATATAGAACCCTTCCCTATCCAGCACTGGCATGTATACTGAACCACCGCACCTATATAGCATCCACGCTCCAGGAAATGTGGCAGGATCGCACATCTTGGGCATAAGCACCAATATGGAAATATAGCCCCAAAAAAGTGGAACCTCCGCAACTATATGGCACCTGCACTTATATAGAACCCTTCCCTATCCAGCACTGGCATGTATACTGAACCACCGCACCTATATAGCATCCACGCTCCAGGAAATGTGGCAGGATCGCATATTTTGGGCATAAGCACCAATATGGCAATATAGCCCCAAAAAAGTGGAACCTCCGCAACTATATGGCACCTGCACTTATATAGAACCCTTCCCTATCCAGCACTGGCATGTATACTGAACCACCGCACCTATATAGCATCCACGCTCCAGGAAATGTGGCAGGATCGCATATTTTGGGCATAAGCACCAATATGGCAATATAGCCCCAAAAAAGTGGAACCTCCGCAACTATATGGCACCTGCACTTATATAGAACCCTTCCCTATCCAGCACTGGCATGTATACTGAACCACCGCACCTATATAGCATCCACGCTCCAGGAAATGTGGCAGGATCGCATATTTTGGGCATAAGCACCAATATGGCAATATAGCCCCAAAAAAGTGGAACCTCCGCAACTATATGGCACCTGCACTTATATAGAACCCTTCCCTATCCAGCACTGGCATGTATACTGAACCACCGCACCTATATAGCATCCACGCTCCAGGAAATGTGGCAGGATCGCATATTTTGGGCATAAGCACCAATATGGCAATATAGCCCCAAAAAGTGGAACCTCCGCAACTATATGGCTTCTGCACTTATATAGAACCCTTCCCTATCCAGCACTGGCATGTATACTGAACCACCGCACCTATATAGCATCCACGCTCCAGGAAATGTGGCAGGATCGCACATCTTGGGCATAAGCACCAATATGGCAATATAGCCCCAAAAAAGTGGAACCTCCGCAACTATATGGCACCTGCATTTATAAAGAACCCATCCCTATCCAGCACTGTCATGTATACTGAACCACCGCGCCTATATAGCCCCCACGCTCCAGGAAATGTGGCAGGATCGCACATCTTGGGCACTAGCACCAATATGGCAATATAGCCCCAAAAAAGTGGAACCTCCGCAACTATATGGCACCTGCACTCATATAGAACCCTTCCCTATCCAGCACTGGCATGTATACTGAACCACCGCACCTATATAGCCCCCACGCTCCAGGAAATGTGGCAGGATCGCATATTTTGGGCATAAGCACCAATATGGCAATATAGCCCCAAAAAAGTGGAACCTCCGCAACTATATGGCACCTGCACTTATATAGAACCCTTCCCTATCCAGCACTGGCATGTATTTTGAATCACCGCAACGATCTGGAACCCACGCTCTAGGAAATGTGGCAGGATCGCATATTTTGGGCATAAGCACCAATATGGCAATATAGCCCCAAAAAAGTGGAACCTCCGCAACTATATGGCACCTGCATTTATAAAGAACCCATCCCTATCCAGCACTGGCATGTATACTGAACCACCGCACCTATATAGCATGCACGCTCCAGGAAATATGACAGGATCGCATATTTTGGGCATAAGCACCAATATGGCAATATAGCCCAAAAAAGTGGAACCTCCGCAACTATATGGCACCTGCACTTATATAGGACCCTTCTCTATCCAGCACTGGCATGTATACTGAACCCCCGTACCTATATAGCCCCCACGCTCCAGGAAATGTGGCAGGATCGCATATTTTGGGCATAAGCACCAATATGGCAATATAGCCCTAAAAAAGTGGAACCTCCGAAATTATATGACACCTGCACTTATATAGAAACCTTCCCTATACAGCACTTGCATGTATATTGAATCACCGCAACGATCTGGAACCCACGCTCTAGGAAATGTGGCAGGATCGCATATTTTGTGCATAAGCACCAATATGGCAATATAGCCCCAAAAAAGTGGAACCTCCGCAACTATATGGCACCTGCACCTATATAGAACTCCTCCCTATCCAGCACTGGCATGTATACTGCACCACCGCACCTATACAGCATCCACGCTCCAGGAAATGTGGCAGGATCGCATATTTTGGGCATAAGCACCAATATGGCAATATACCCCCAAAAAAGTGGAACCTCCGCAACTATATGACACCTGCACTTATATAGAACCCTTCCCTATCCAGCACTGGCATGTATACTGAACCACCGCACCTATATAGCATCCACGCTCCAGGAAATGTGGCAGGATCGCACATCTTGGGCATAAGCACCAATATGGCAATATAGCCCCAAAAAAGTGGAACCTCCGCAACTATATGGCACCTGCACTTATATAGAACCCTTCCCTATCCAGCACTGGCATGTATACTGAACCACCGCACCTATATAGCATCCACGCTCCAGGAAATGTGGCAGGATCGCACATCTTGGGCATAAGCACCAATATGGCAATATAGCCCCAAAAAAGTGGAACCTCCGCAACTATATGGCACCTGCACTTATATAGAACCCTTCCCTATCCAGCACTGGCATGTATACTGAACCACCGCACCTATATAGCATCCACGCTCCAGGAAATGTGGCAGGATCGCATATTTTGGGCATAAGCACCAATATGGCAATATAGCCCCAAAAAAGTGGAACCTCCGCAACTATATGGCACCTGCACTTATATAGAACCCTTCCCTATCCAGCACTGGCATGTATACTGAACCACCGCACCTATATAGCATCCACGCTCCAGGAAATGTGGCAGGATCGCATATTTTGGGCATAAGCACCAATATGTCAATATAGCCCCAAAAAAGTGGAAGCTCCGAAATTATATGACACCTGCACTTATATAGAAACCTTCCCTATACAGCACTTGCATGTATATTGAATCACCGCAACGATCTGGAACCCACGCTCTAGGAAATGTGGCAGGATCGCATATTTTGGGCATAAGCACCAATATGGCAATATAGCCCCAAAAAAGTGGAACCTCCGCAACTATATGGCACCTGCACTTATATAGAACCCTTCCCTATCCAGCACTGGCATGTATACTGAACCACCGCACCTATATAGCATCCACGCTCCAGGAAATGTGGCAGGATCGCATATTTTGGGCATAAGCACCAATATGGCAATATAGCCCCAAAAAAGTGGAACCTCCGCAACTATATGGCACCTGCACTTATATAGAACCCTTCCCTATCCAGCACTGGCATGTATACTGAACCACCGCACCTATATAGCATCCACGCTCCAGGAAATGTGGCAGGATCGCATATTTTGGGCATAAGCACCAATATGTCAATATAGCCCCAAAAAAGTGGAAGCTCCGCAACTATATGGCACCTGCACTTATATAGAACCCTTCCCTATCCAGCACTGGCATGTATACTGAACCACCGCACCTATATAGCATCCACGCTCCAGGAAATGTGGCAGGATCGCATATTTTTGGCATAAGCACCAATATGGCAATATAGCCCCAAAAAGTGGAACCTCCGCAACTATATGGCTTCTGCACTTATATAGAACCCTTCCCTATCCAGCACTGGCATGTATACTGAACCACCGCACCTATATAGCATCCACGCTCCAGGAAATGTGGCAGGATCGCACATCTTGGGCATAAGCACCAATATGGCAATATAGCCCCAAAAAAGTGGAACCTCCGCAACTATATGGCACCTGCATTTATAAAGAACCCATCCCTATCCAGCACTGTCATGTATACTGAACCACCGCGCCTATATAGCCCCCACGCTCCAGGAAATGTGGCAGGATCGCACATCTTGGGCACTAGCACCAATATGGCAATATAGCCCCAAAAAAGTGGAACCTCCGCAACTATATGGCACCTGCACTCATATAGAACCCTTCCCTATCCAGCATTGGCATGTATACTGAACCACCGCACCTATATAGCATCCACGCTCCAGGAAATGTGGCAGGATCGCATACTTTGGGCATAAGCACCAATATGGCAATATAGCCCCAAAAAAGTGGAACCTCCGCAACTATATGGCACCTGCACTTATATAGAACCCTTCCCTATCCAGCACTGGCATGTATTTTGAATCACCGCAACGATCTGGAACCCACGCTCTAGGAAATGTGGCAGGATCGCATATTTTGGGCATAAGCACCAATATGGCAATATAGCCCCAAAAAAGTGGAACCTCCGCAACTATATGGCACCTGCATTTATAAAGAACCCATCCCTATCCAGCACTGGCATGTATACTGAACCACCGCACCTATATAGCATGCACGCTCCAGGAAATATGACAGGATCGCATATTTTGGGCATAAGCACCAATATGGCAATATAGCCCAAAAAAGTGGAACCTCCGCAACTATATGGCACCTGCACTTATATAGAACCCTTCTCTATCCAGCACTGGCATGTATACTGAACCCCCGTACCTATATAGCCCCCACGCTCCAGGAAATGTGGCAGGATCGCATATTTTGGGCATAAGCACCAATATGGCAATATAGCCCTAAAAAAGTGGAACCTCCGAAATTATATGACACCTGCACTTATATAGAAACCTTCCCTATACAGCACTTGCATGTATATTGAATCACCGCAACGATCTGGAACCCACGCTCTAGGAAATGTGGCAGGATCGCATATTTTGTGCATAAGCACCAATATGGCAATATAGCCCCAAAAAAGTGGAACCTCCGCAACTATATGGCACCTGCACCTATATAGAACTCCTCCCTATCCAGCACTGGCATGTATACTGCACCACCGCACCTATACAGCATCCACGCTCCAGGAAATGTGGCAGGATCGCATATTTTGGGCATAAGCACCAATATGGCAATATAGCCCCAAAAAAGTGGAACCTCCGCAACTATATGGCACCTGCACTTATATTGAACACTTCCCTATCCAGCACTGGCATGTATACTGAACCACCGCACCTATATAGCATCCACGCTCCAGGAAATGTGGCAGGATCGCATATTTTGGGCATAAGCACCAATATGGCAATATAGCCCCAAAAAGTGTAACCTCCGCAACTATATGGCTTCTGCACTTATATAGAACCCTTCCCTATCCAGCACTGGCATGTATACTGAACCACCGCACCTATATAGCATCCACGCTCCAGGAAATGTGGCAGGATCTCATATTTTGGGCATAAGCACCAAAATGGCAATATAGCCCCAAAAAAGTGGAGCCTCCGCAACTATATGGCACCTGCACTTATAAAGAACCCTTCCTTATCCAGCACTGGCATGTATACTGAACCACCGCGCCTATATAGCCCCCACGGTCCAGGAAATGTGGCAGGATCGCACATCTTGGGCACTAGCACCAATATGGCACTCTAGCCCATAAAAAAGTGGAACCTCCGCAACTATATGGCACCTGCACTCATATAGAACCCTTCCCTATCCAGAACTGGCATGTATACTGAACCAACACACCTATATAGCATCCACGCTCCAGGAAATGTGGCAGGATCGCATATTTTGGGCATAAGCACCAATATGGCAATAAAGCCCCAAAAAAGTGGAACCTCCGCAACTATATGGCACCTGCACTTATATAGAACCCGTCCCTATACAGCACTTGCATGTATATTGAATCACCGCACCTATATATCACCCACGCTCCAGGAAATATGGCAAGATCGCACATCTTGGGCACTAGCAACAATACGGCACTCTAGCCTCAAAAAAGTGGAACTCCGCAACTATATGGCACCTGCACTTATATAGAACCCTTCCCTATCCAGCACTAGCATGTATACTGAACCACCGCACCTATATAGCACAAACGCTCCAGGAAATGTGGCAAGATCGCACATCTTTGGCACTAGCAACAATATGGCAATATAGCCCCAAAAAAGTAGAACCTCCGCAACTATATGGCACCTGCACTTATAAAGAACCCTTCCCTATCCAGCACTGGCATGTATACTGAACCACCGCACCTATATAGCATCCACGCTCCAGGAAATGTGGCAGGATCTCATATTTTGGGCATAAGCACCAAAATGGCAATATAGCCCCAAAAAAGTGGAGCCTCCGCAACTATATGGCACCTGCACTTATAAAGAACCCTTCCTTATCCAGCACTGGCATGTATACTGAACCACCGCGCCTATATAGCCCCCACGCTCCAGGAAATGTGGCAGGATCGCACATCTTGGGCACTAGCACCAATATGGCACTCTAGCCCATAAAAAAGTGGAACCTCCGCAACTGTATGGCACCTGCACTCATATAGAACCCTTCCCTATCCAGCACTGGCATGTATACTGAACCACCACACCTATATAGCATCCACGCTCCAGGAAATGTGGCAGGATCGCATATTTTGGGCATAAGCACCAATATGGCAATAAAGCCCCAAAAAAGTGGAACCTCCGCAACTATATGGCACCTGCACTTATATAGAACCCGTCCCTATACAGCACTTGCATGTATATTGAATCACCGCACCTATATATCACCCACGCTCCAGGAAATATGGCAAGATCGCACATCTTGGGCACTAGCAAGAATACGGCACTCAAGCCTCAAAAAAGTGGAACTCCGCAACTATATGGCACCTGCACTTATATAGAACCCTTCCCTATCCAGCACTGGCATGTATACTGAACCACCGCACCTATATAGCACAAACGCTCCAGGAAATGTGGCAAGATCGCACATCTTTGGCACTAGCAACAATATGGCAATATAGCCCCAAAAAAGTAGAACCTCCGCAACTATATGGCACCTGCACTTATATAGAACCCTTCCCTATCCAGCACTGGCATGTATACTGAACAACCGCACCTATATAGCATCCACGCTCCAGGAAATGTGGCAGGATCGCATATTTTGGGCATAAGCACCAATATGGCAATATAGCCCCAAAAAGTGGAACTTTCGCAACTATATGGCACCTGCACTCATATAGAACCCTTCCTTATCCAGCACTGGCATGTATACTGAACCACCGCACCTATATAGCATCCACGCTCCAGGAAATGTGGCAGGATCGCATATTTTGGGCATAAGCACCAATATGGCAATAAAGCCCCAAAAAAGTGGAACCTCCGCAACTATATGGCACCTGCACTTATAATGAACCCTTCCCTATCCAGCACTGGCATGTATACTGAACCACCGCACCTATATAGCATCCACGCTCCAGGAAACGTGGCAGGATCGCATATTTTGGGCATAAGCACCAATATGGCAATATAGCCCCAAAAAAGTGGAACCTCGCAACTATATGGCACCTGCACTTATATAGAACCCTTCCCTATCCAGCACTGGCATGTATACTGAACAACCGCACCTATATAGCATCCACGCTCCAGGAAATGTGGCAGGATCGCATATTTTGGGCATAAGCACCAATATGGCAATATAGCCCCAAAAAGTGGAACTTTCGCAACTATATGGCACCTGCACTCATATAGAACCCTTCCTTATCCAGCACTGGCATGTATACTGAACCACCGCACCTATATAGCATCCACGCTCCAGGAAATGTGGCAGGATCGCATATTTTGGGCATAAGCACCAATATGGCAATAAAGCCCCAAAAAAGTGGAACCTCCGCAACTATATGGCACCTGCACTTATATAGAACCCGTCCCTATACAGCACTTGCATGTATATTGAATCACCGCACCTATATATCATCCACGCTCCAGGAAATGTGGCAAGATCGCACATCTTGGGCACTAGCAACAATACGGCACTCTAGCCTCAAAAAAGTGGAACCTCCGCAACTATATGGCACCTGCACTTATAAAGAATCCTTCCCTATCAAGCACTGGCATGTATACTGAACCACCGCGCCTATATAGCCCCCACGCTCCAGGAAATGTGGCAGGATCGCACATCTTGGGCACTAGCACCAATATGGCACTCTAGCCCATAAAAAAGTGGAACCCCCGCCACTATATGGCACCTGCACTCATATAGAACCCTTCCCTATCCAGCACTGGCATGTATACTGAACCACCGCACCTATATAGCATCCACGCTCCAGGAAATGTGGCAGGATCGCATATTTTGGGCATAAGCACCAATATGGCAATAAAGCCCCAAAAAAGTGGAACCTCCGCAACTATATGGCACCTGCACTTATATAGAACCCGTCCCTATACAGCACTTGCATGTATATTGAATCACCGCACCTATATATCATCCACGCTCCAGGAAATGTGGCAGGATCGCATATTTAGGGCATAAGCACCAATATGGCAATATAGCCCCAAAAAAGTGGAACCTCCGCAACTATATGGCACCTGCACTTATAAAGAATCCTTCCCTATCAAGCACTGGCATGTATACTGAACCACCGCGCCTATATAGCCCCCACGCTCCAGGAAATGTGGCAGGATCGCACATCTTGGGCACTAGCACCAATATGGCACTCTAGCCCATAAAAAAGTGGAACCTCCGCCACTATATGGCACCTGCACTCATATAGAACCCTTCCCTATCCAGCACTGGCATGTATACTGAACCACCGCACCTATATAGCATCCACGCTCCAGGAAATGTGGCAGGATCGCATATTTTGGGCATAAGCACCAATATGGCAATAAAGCCCCAAAAAAGTGGAACCTCCGCAACTATATGGCACCTGCACTTATATAGAACCCGTCCCTATACAGCACTTGCATGTATATTGAATCACCGCACCTATATATCACCCACGCTCCAGGAAATGTGGCAAGATCGCACATCTTGGGCACTAGCAACAATACGGCACTCTAGCCTCAAAAAAGTGGAACTCCGCAACTATATGGCACCTGCACTTATATAGAACCCTTCCCTATCCAGCACTGGCATGTATTTTGAATCACTGCAACGATCTGGAACCCACGCTCTAGGAAATGTGGCAGGATCGCATATTTTGGGCATAAGCACCAATATGGCAATATAGCCCCAAAAAAGTGGAACCTCCGCAACTATATGGCACCTGCATTTATAAAGAACCCATCCCTATCCAGCACTGGCATGTATACTGAACCACCGCACCTATATAGCATCCACGCTCCAGGAAATGTGACAGGATCGCATATTTTGGGCATAAGCACCAATATGGCAATATAGCCCCAAAAAAGTGGAACCTCCGCAACTATATGGCACCTGCACTTATATAGAACCCTTCCCTATCCAGCACTGGCATGTATACTGAACCACCGCACCTATATAGCACCCACGCTCCAGGAAATGTGGCAGAATCGCAAATCTTGGGCATAAGCACCAATATGGCAATATAGACCCAAAAAAGTGGAACCTCCGCAACTATATGGCGTCTGCACATATATAGAACCCTTCCCTATCCAGCACTGGCATGTATACTGAACCACCGCACCTACATAGCATCCACGCTCCAGGAAATGTGGCAGGATCGCATATTTTGGGCATAAGCACCAATATGGCAATATAGCCCCAAAAAAGTGCAACCTCCGCAACTATATGGCACCTGCACTTATAAAGAACCCTTCCCTATCCAGCACTGGCATGTATACTGAACCACCGCGCCTATATAGCCCCCACGCTCCAGGAAATGTGGCAGGATCGCACATCTTGGGCATAAGCACCAATACGGCACTCTAGCCTCAAAAAAGTGGAACCTCCGCAACTATATGGCACTTGCACTTATATAGAACCCTTCCCTATCCAGCACTGGCATGTATACTAAACCACCGTACCTATATAGCACCCACGCTCCAGGAAATGTGGCAGAATCGCAAATCTTGGGCATAAGCACCAATATGGCAATATAGCCCCAAAAAAGTGGAACCTCCGCAACTATATGGCTTCTGCACTTATATAGAACCCTTCCCTATCCAGCACTGGCATGTATACTGAACCACCGCACCTATATAGCATCCACGCTCCAGGAAATGTGGCAGGATCGCAAATCTTGGGCATAAGCACCAATATGGCAATATAGCCCCAAAAAAGTGGAACCTCCGCAACTATATGGCTTCTGCACTTATATAGCACCCTTCCCTATCCAGCACTGGCATGTATACTGAACCACCGCGCCTATATAGCCCCCACGCTCCAGGAAATGTGGCAGGATCGCACATCTTGGGCACTAGCACCAATATGGCACTCTAGCCCATAAAAAAGTGGAACATCCGCAACTATATGGCACCTGCACTCATATAGAACCCTTCCCTATCCAGCACTAGCATCTATACTGAACCACCGCACCTATACAGCATCCACGCTCCAGGAAATGTGGCAGGATCGCATATTTTGGGCATAAGCATTAATATGGCAATAAAGCCCCAAAAAAGTGGAACCTCCGCAACTATATGGCACCTGCACTTATATAGAACCAGTCCCTATACAGCACTTGCATGTATATTGAATCACCGCACCTATATATCACCCAGGCTCCAGGAAATGTGGCAAGATCGCACATCTTGGGCACTAGCAACAATACGGCACTCTAGCCTCAAAAAAGTGGAACTCCGCAACTATATGGCACCTGCACTTATATAGAACCCTTCCCTATCCAGCACTGGCATGTATACTGAACCACCGCACCTATATAGCACAAACGCTCCAGGAAATGTGGCAAGATCGCACATCTTTGGCACTAGCAACAATACGGCAATATAGCCCCAAAAAACTAGAACCTCCGCAAGTGTATGGCACCTGCACTTATATAGAACCCTTCCCTATCCAGCACTGGCATGTATTTTGAATCACCGCAACGATCTGGAACCCACGCTCTAGGAAATGTGGCAGGATCGCATATTTTGGGCATAAGCACCAATATGGCAATATAGCCCCAAAAAAGTGGAACCTCCGCAACTATATGGCACCTGCATTTATAAAGAACCCATCCCTATCCAGCACTGGCATGTATACTGAACCACCGCACCTATATAGCATCCACGCTCCAGGAAATGTGACAGGATCGCATATTTTGGGCATAAGCACCAATATGGCAATATAGCCCCAAAAAAGTGGAACCTCCGCAACTATATGGCACCTGCACTTATATAGAACCCTTCCCTATCCAGCACTGGCATGTATACTGAACCACCGCACCTATATAGCACCCACGCTCCAGGAAATGTGGCAGAATCGCAAATCTTGGGCATAAGCACCAATATGGCAATATAGACCCAAAAAAGTGGAACCTCCGCAACTATATGGCGTCTGCACATATATAGAACCCTTCCCTATCCAGCACTGGCATGTATACTGAACCACCGCACCTACATAGCATCCACGCTCCAGGAAATGTGGCAGGATCGCATATTTTGGGCATAAGCACCAATATGGCAATATAGCCCCAAAAAAGTGCAACCTCCGCAACTATATGGCACCTGCACTTATAAAGAACCCTTCCCTATCCAGCACTGGCATGTATACTGAACCACCGCGCCTATATAGCCCCCACGCTCCAGGAAATGTGGCAGGATCGCACATCTTGGGCATAAGCACCAATACGGCACTCTAGCCTCAAAAAAGTGGAACCTCCGCAACTATATGGCACTTGCACTTATATAGAACCCTTCCCTATCCAGCACTGGCATGTATACTAAACCACCGTACCTATATAGCACCCACGCTCCAGGAAATGTGGCAGAATCGCAAATCTTGGGCATAAGCACCAATATGGCAATATAGCCCCAAAAAAGTGGAACCTCCGCAACTATATGGCTTCTGCACTTATATAGAACCCTTCCCTATCCAGCACTGGCATGTATACTGAACCACCGCACCTATATAGCATCCACGCTCCAGGAAATGTGGCAGGATCGCAAATCTTGGGCATAAGCACCAATATGGCAATATAGCCCCAAAAAAGTGGAACCTCCGCAACTATATGGCTTCTGCACTTATATAGCACCCTTCCCTATCCAGCACTGGCATGTATACTGAACCACCGCGCCTATATAGCCCCCACGCTCCAGGAAATGTGGCAGGATCGCACATCTTGGGCACTAGCACCAATATGGCACTCTAGCCCATAAAAAAGTGGAACATCCGCAACTATATGGCACCTGCACTCATATAGAACCCTTCCCTATCCAGCACTAGCATCTATACTGAACCACCGCACCTATACAGCATCCACGCTCCAGGAAATGTGGCAGGATCGCATATTTTGGGCATAAGCATTAATATGGCAATAAAGCCCCAAAAAAGTGGAACCTCCGCAACTATATGGCACCTGCACTTATATAGAACCAGTCCCTATACAGCACTTGCATGTATATTGAATCACCGCACCTATATATCACCCAGGCTCCAGGAAATGTGGCAAGATCGCACATCTTGGGCACTAGCAACAATACGGCACTCTAGCCTCAAAAAAGTGGAACTCCGCAACTATATGGCACCTGCACTTATATAGAACCCTTCCCTATCCAGCACTGGCATGTATACTGAACCACCGCACCTATATAGCACAAACGCTCCAGGAAATGTGGCAAGATCGCACATCTTTGGCACTAGCAACAATACGGCAATATAGCCCCAAAAAACTAGAACCTCCGCAAGTGTATGGCACCTGCACTTATATAGAACCCTTCCCTATCCAGCACTGGCATGTATTTTGAATCACCGCAACGATCTGGAACCCACGCTCTAGGAAATGTGGCAGGATCGCATATTTTGGGCATAAGCACCAATATGGCAATATAGCCCCAAAAAAGTGGAACCTCCGCAACTATATGGCACCTGCACTTATATAGAACTCCTCCCTATCCAGCACTGGCATGTATACTGAACCACCGCACCTATACAGCATCCACGCTCCAGGAAATGTGGCAGGATCGCATATTTTGGGCATAAGCACCAATATGGCAATATAGCCCCAAAAAAGTGGAACCTCCGCAACTATATGGCACCTGCACTTATATAGAACCCTTCCCTATCCAGCACTGGCATGTATACTGAACCACCGCACCTATATAGCACCCACGCTCCAGGAAATGTGGCAGAATCGCAAATCTTGGGCATAAGCACCAATATGGCAATATAGCCCCAAAAAAGTGGAACCTCCGCAACTATATGGCTTCTGCACTTATATAGAACCCTTCCCTATCCAGCACTGGCATGTATACTGAACCACCGCACCTATATAGCATCCACGCTCCAGGAAATGTGGCAGGATCGCATATTTTGGTCATAAGCACCAATATGGCAATATTGCCCCAAAAAAGTGGAACCTCCGCAACTATATGGCACGTGCACTTATATAGAACCCGTCCCTATCCAGCACTGGCATGTATACTGAACCACCGCACCTATATAGCACCCACGCTCCAGGAAATGTGGCAGAATCGCAAATCTTGGGCATAAGCAACAATATGGCACTCTATCCCCAAAAAAGTGGAACCTCCGCAACTATATGGCACCTACACTTATATAGAACACCTCCCTATCCAGCACTGGCATGTATACTGAACTACCGCACCTATATAGCACCCACGCTCCAGGAAATGTGGCAGGATCGCATATTTTGGGAACTAGCAACAATATGGCACTCTAGCCCCAAAAAAGTGGAACCTCCGCAATTATATGGCACCTGCACTTATATAGAAACCTTCCCTATACAGCACTTGCATGTATACTGAACCACCGCACCGATATAGCACCCACGCTCCAGAAAATGTGGCAGGATCGCACTTCTTGGGCACTAGCAACAATATGGCACTCTTTCCCCAAAAATGTGGAACCTCCGCAACTATATGGCACCTGCACTTATATAGAACACCTCCCTATCCAGCACTGGCATGTATACTGAACCACCGCACCTATATAGCACCCACGCTCTAGGAAATGTGGCAGGATCGCATATTTTGGGCATAAGCACCAATATTGCAATATAGTCCCAAAAAAGTGGAGCCTCCGCAACTATATGGCACCTGCACTTATATGGAACCCTTCCCTATCCAGCACTGGCATGTATACTGAACCACCGCACCTATATAGCACCCACGCTCTAGGAAATGTGGCAGGATCGCATATTTTGGGCACTAGCAACAATATGGCACTCTAGCCCCAAAAAAGTGGAACCTCCGCAATTATATGGCGCCCGCACTTATATAGAAACCTTCCCTATACAGCACTTGCATGTATACTGAACCACAGCACCTATATAGCACCCACGCTCCAGGAAATGTGGCAGGATCGCATATTTTGGGCATAAGCACCAATATGGCAATATAGCCCCAAAAAAGTGGAGCCTCCGCAACTATATGGCACCTGCACTTATATAGAACACCTCCCTATCCAGCACTGGCATGTATACTGAACCACCGCACCTATATAGCACCCACGCTCCAGGAAATGTGGCAGGATCGCACATCTTGGGCACTAGCACCAATATGGCACTCTAGCCCCAAAAAAGTGGAACCTCCGCAACTATATGGCACCTGCACTTATATAGAACCCGTCCCTATCCAGCACTGGAATGTATACTGATCCACCGCACATATACAGCATCCACGCTCCAGGAAATGTGGCAGGATCGCATATTTTGGGCATAAGCACCAATATGGCAATATAGCCCCAAAAAAGTGGAACCTCCGCAACTATATGGCACCTGCGCTTATATAGAACCCTTCCCTATCCAGCGCTTTCATGTATACTGAACCACCGCACCTATATAGCACCCACGCTCCAGAAAATGTGGCAGGATCGCACTTCTTGGCCACTAGCAACAATATGGCACTCTATCCCCAAAAAAGTGGAACCTCCGCAACTATATGGCACCTGCACTTATATAGAACCCTTCCCTATCCAGCGCTGGCATGTATACTGAACCACCGCACCTATATAGCACCCACGCTCCAGGATATGTCGCAGGATCGCATATTTTGGGCATAAGCACCAATATTGCAATATAGTCCCAAAAAAGTGGAGCCTCCGCAACTATATGGCTTCTGCACTTATATAGAACCCTTCCCTATCCAGCACTGGCATGTATACTGAACCACCGCACCTATATAGCATCCACGCTCCAGGAAATGTGGCAGGATCGCACTTCTTGGGCACTAGGAACAATATGGTACTCTAGCCCCAAAAAAGTGGAACCTCCGCAACTATATGGCACCTGCACTTATATAGAAACCTTACCTATACAGAACTTGCATGTATACTGAACCACCGCACCTATATAGCACCCACGCTCCAGGAAATGTGGCAGGATCGCACTTCTTGGGCACTAGCAACAATATGGCACTCTATCCCCAAAAATGTGGAACCTCCGCAACTATATGGCACCTGCACTTGTATAGACCACCTCCCTATCCAGCACTGGCATGTATACTGAACCACCGCACCTATATAGCACCCACGCTCTAGGAAATGTGGCAGGATCGCATATTTTGGGCATAAGCACCAATATTGCAATATAGTCCCAAAAAAGTGGAGCCTCCGCAACTATATGGCTTCTGCACTTATATAGAACCCTTCCCTATCCAGCACTGGCATGTATACTGAACCACCGCACCTATATAGCATCCACGCTCCAGGAAATGTGGCAGGATCGCATATTTTGGTCATTAGCACCAATATGGCAATATTGCCCCAAAAAAGTGGAACCTCCGCAACTATATGGCACCTGCACTTATATAGAACCCTTCCCTATCCAGCACTGGCATGTATACTGAACCACCGCACCTATATAGCATCCACGCTCCAGGAAATGTGGCAGGATCGCATATTTTGGGCATAAGCACCAATATGGCAATATAGCCCCAAAAAAAGTGGAAGCTCCGCCACTATAAGGCACTTGCACTTATATAGAACCCTTCCCTATCCAGCACTGGCATGTATACTGAACCACCGCACCTATATAGCACCCACGCTCCAGGAAATGTGGTAGGAACGCACATCTTGGGCATAAGCACCAATATGGCAATATAGCCCTAAAAAAGTGGAACCTCCGAATTTATATGGCACTTGCACTTATATAGAAACCTTCCCTATACAGCACTTGCATGTATATTGAATCACCGCAACGATCTGGAACCCACGCTCTAGGAAATGTGGCAGGATCGCATATTTTGGGCATAAGCACCAATATTGCAATATAGCCCCAAAAAAGTGGAACCTCCGCAACTATATGGCACCTGCACTTATAAAGAACCCTTCCCTATCCAGCACTGGCATGTATACTGAACCACCGCACCTATATAGCACAAACGCTCCAGGAAATGTGGCAAGATCGCACATCTTTGGCACTAGCAACAATACGGCAATATAGCCCCAAAAAACTAGAACCTCCGCAAGTATATGGCACCTGCACTTATAAAGAACCCTTCCCTATCCAGCACTGGCATGTATACTGAACCGCCGCACCTATATAGCATCCACGCTCCAGGAAATGTGGCAGGATCGCATATTTTGGGCATAAGCAAAAATATTGCAATATAGCCCCAAAAAAGTGGAACCTCCGCAACTATATGGCACCTGCACTTATATAGAACCCTTCTCTATCCAGCACTGGCATGTATACTGAACCACCGCACCTATATAGCATCCACGCTCCAGGAAATGTGGCAGGAGCGCATATTTTGGGCATAAGCACCAATATGGCAATATAGCCCCAAAAAGTGGAACCTCCGCAACTATATGGCTTCTGCACTTATATAGAACCCTTCCCTATCCAGCACTGGCATGTATACTGAACCACTGCACCTATATAGCATCCACGCTCCAGGAAATGTGGCAGGATCGCATATTTTGGGCATAAGCACCAATATGGCAATATAACCCCAAAAAAGTGGAACCTCCGCAACTATATGGCACCTGCACTTATATAGAACCCTTCCCTATCCAGCACTGGCATGTATACTGAACCACCGCGCCTATATAGCCCCCACGCTCCAGGAAATGTGGCAGGATCGCACATCTTGGGCACTAGCACCAATATGGCACTCTAGCCCATAAAAAAGTGGAACCTCCGCCACTATATGGCACCTGCACTCATATAGAACCCTTCCCTATCCAGCACTGGCATGTATACTGAACCACCGCACCTATATAGCATCCACGCTCCAGGAAATGTGGCAGGATCGCATATTTTGGTCATAAGCACCAATATGGCAATAAAGCCCCAAAAAAGTGGAACCTCCGCAACTATATGGCACCTGCGCTTATATAGAACCCTTCCCTATCCAGCGCTTTCATGTATACTGAACCACCGCACCTATATAGCACCCACGCTCCAGAAAATGTGGCAGGATCGCACTTCTTGGCCACTAGCAACAATATGGCACTCTATCCCCAAAAAAGTGGAACCTCCGCAACTATATGGCACCTGCACTTATATAGAACCCTTCCCTATCCAGCGCTGGCATGTATACTGAACCACCGCACCTATATAGCACCCACGCTCCAGGATATGTCGCAGGATCGCACTTCTTGGGCACTAGGAACAATATGGTACTCTAGCCCCAAAAAAGTGGAACCTCCGCAACTATATGGCACCTGCACTTATATAGAAACCTTACCTATACAGAACTTGCATGTATACTGAACCACCGCACCTATATAGCACCCACGCTCCAGGAAATGTGGCAGAATCGCAAATCTTGGGCATAAGCACCAATATGGCAATATAGCCCCAAAAAAGTGGAACCTCCGCAACTATATGGCTTCTGCACTTATATAGAACCCTTCCCTATCCAGCACTGGCATGTATACTGAACCACCGCACCTATATAGCATCCACGCTCCAGGAAATGTGGCAGGATCGCATATTTTGGTCATAAGCACCAATATGGCAATATTGCCCCAAAAAAGTGGAACCTCCGCAACTATATGGCACGTGCACTTATATAGAACCCGTCCCTATCCAGCACTGGCATGTATACTGAACCACCGCACCTATATAGCACCCACGCTCCAGGAAATGTGGCAGAATCGCAAATCTTGGGCATAAGCAACAATATGGCACTCTATCCCCAAAAAAGTGGAACCTCCGCAACTATATGGCACCTACACTTATATAGAACACCTCCCTATCCAGCACTGGCATGTATACTGAACTACCGCACCTATATAGCACCCACGCTCCAGGAAATGTGGCAGGATCGCATATTTTGGGAACTAGCAACAATATGGCACTCTAGCCCCAAAAAAGTGGAACCTCCGCAATTATATGGCACCTGCACTTATATAGAAACCTTCCCTATACAGCACTTGCATGTATACTGAACCACCGCACCGATATAGCACCCACGCTCCAGAAAATGTGGCAGGATCGCACTTCTTGGGCACTAGCAACAATATGGCACTCTATCCCCAAAAATGTGGAACCTCCGCAACTATATGGCACCTGCACTTATATAGAACACCTCCCTATCCAGCACTGGCATGTATACTGAACCACCGCACCTATATAGCACCCACGCTCTAGGAAATGTGGCAGGATCGCATATTTTGGGCATAAGCACCAATATTGCAATATAGTCCCAAAAAAGTGGAGCCTCCGCAACTATATGGCACCTGCACTTATATGGAACCCTTCCCTATCCAGCACTGGCATGTATACTGAACCACCGCACCTATATAGCACCCACGCTCTAGGAAATGTGGCAGGATCGCATATTTTGGGCACTAGCAACAATATGGCACTCTAGCCCCAAAAAAGTGGAACCTCCGCAATTATATGGCGCCCGCACTTATATAGAAACCTTCCCTATACAGCACTTGCATGTATACTGAACCACAGCACCTATATAGCACCCACGCTCCAGGAAATGTGGCAAGATCGCATATTTTGGGCATAAGCACCAATATGGCAATATAGCCCCAAAAAAGTGGAGCCTCCGCAACTATATGGCACCTGCACTTATATAGAACACCTCCCTATCCAGCACTGGCATGTATACTGAACCACCGCACCTATATAGCACCCACGCTCCAGGAAATGTGGCAGGATCGCACATCTTGGGCACTAGCACCAATATGGCACTCTAGCCCCAAAAAAGTGGAACCTCCGCAACTATATGGCACCTGCACTTATATAGAACCCGTCCCTATCCAGCACTGGAATGTATACTGATCCACCGCACCTATACAGCATCCACGCTCCAGGAAATGTGGCAGGATCGCATATTTTGGGCATAAGCACCAATATGGCAATATAGCCCCAAAAAAGTGGAACCTCCGCAACTATATGGCACCTGCGCTTATATAGAACCCTTCCCTATCCAGCGCTTTCATGTATACTGAACCACCGCACCTATATAGCACCCACGCTCCAGAAAATGTGGCAGGATCGCACTTCTTGGCCACTAGCAACAATATGGCACTCTATCCCCAAAAAAGTGGAACCTCCGCAACTATATGGCACCTGCACTTATATAGAACCCTTCCCTATCCAGCGCTGGCATGTATACTGAACCACCGCACCTATATAGCACCCACGCTCCAGGATATGTCGCAGGATCGCACTTCTTGGGCACTAGGAACAATATGGTACTCTAGCCCCAAAAAAGTGGAACCTCCGCAACTATATGGCACCTGCACTTATATAGAAACCTAACCTATACAGAACTTGCATGTATACTGAACCACCGCACCTATATAGCACCCACGCTCCAGGAAATGTGGCAGGATCGCACTTCTTGGGCACTAGCAACAATATGGCACTCTATCCCCAAAAATGTGGAACCTCCGCAACTATATGGCACCTGCACTTGTATAGACCACCTCCCTATCCAGCACTGGCATGTATACTGAACCACCGCACCTATATAGCACCCACGCTCTAGGAAATGTGGCAGGATCGCATATTTTGGGCATAAGCACCAATATTGCAATATAGTCCCAAAAAAGTGGAGCCTCCGCAACTATATGGCTTCTGCACTTATATAGAACCCTTCCCTATCCAGCACTGGCATGTATACTGAACCACCGCACCTATATAGCATCCACGCTCCAGGAAATGTGGCAGGATCGCATATTTTGGTCATTAGCACCAATATGGCAATATTGCCCCAAAAAAGTGGAACCTCCGCAACTATATGGCACCTGCACTTATATAGAACCCTTCCCTATCCAGCACTGGCATGTATACTGAACCACCGCACCTATATAGCATCCACGCTCCAGGAAATGTGGCAGGATCGCATATTTTGGGCATAAGCACCAATATGGCAATATAGCCCCAAAAAAAGTGGAAGCTCCGCCACTATAAGGCACTTGCACTTATATAGAACCCTTCCCTATCCAGCACTGGCATGTATACTGAACCACCGCACCTATATAGCACCCACGCTCCAGGAAATGTGGTAGGAACGCACATCTTGGGCATAAGCACCAATATGGCAATATAGCCCTAAAAAAGTGGAACCTCCGAATTTATATGGCACTTGCACTTATATAGAAACCTTCCCTATACAGCACTTGCATGTATATTGAATCACCGCAACGATCTGGAACCCACGCTCTAGGAAATGTGGCAGGATCGCATATTTTGGGCATAAGCACCAATATTGCAATATAGCCCCAAAAAAGTGGAACCTCCGCAACTATATGGCACCTGCACTTATAAAGAACCCTTCCCTATCCAGCACTGGCATGTATACTGAACCACCGCACCTATATAGCACAAACGCTCCAGGAAATGTGGCAAGATCGCACATCTTTGGCACTAGCAACAATACGGCAATATAGCCCCAAAAAACTAGAACCTCCGCAAGTATATGGCACCTGCACTTATAAAGAACCCTTCCCTATCCAGCACTGGCATGTATACTGAACCGCCGCACCTATATAGCATCCACGCTCCAGGAAATGTGGCAGGATCGCATATTTTGGGCATAAGCAAAAATATTGCAATATAGCCCCAAAAAAGTGGAACCTCCGCAACTATATGGCACCTGCACTTATATAGAACCCTTCTCTATCCAGCACTGGCATGTATACTGAACCACCGCACCTATATAGCATCCACGCTCCAGGAAATGTGGCAGGAGCGCATATTTTGGGCATAAGCACCAATATGGCAATATAGCCCCAAAAAGTGGAACCTCCGCAACTATATGGCTTCTGCACTTATATAGAACCCTTCCCTATCCAGCACTGGCATGTATACTGAACCACTGCACCTATATAGCATCCACGCTCCAGGAAATGTGGCAGGATCGCATATTTTGGGCATAAGCACCAATATGGCAATATAACCCCAAAAAAGTGGAACCTCCGCAACTATATGGCACCTGCACTTATATAGAACCCTTCCCTATCCAGCACTGGCATGTATACTGAACCACCGCGCCTATATAGCCCCCACGCTCCAGGAAATGTGGCAGGATCGCACATCTTGGGCACTAGCACCAATATGGCACTCTAGCCCATAAAAAAGTGGAACCTCCGCCACTATATGGCACCTGCACTCATATAGAACCCTTCCCTATCCAGCACTGGCATGTATACTGAACCACCGCACCTATATAGCATCCACGCTCCAGGAAATGTGGCAGGATCGCATATTTTGGTCATAAGCACCAATATGGCAATAAAGCCCCAAAAAAGTGGAACCTCCGCAACTATATGGCACCTGCGCTTATATAGAACCCTTCCCTATCCAGCGCTTTCATGTATACTGAACCACCGCACCTATATAGCACCCACGCTCCAGAAAGTGTGGCAGGATCGCACTTCTTGGCCACTAGCAACAATATGGCACTCTATCCCCAAAAAAGTGGAACCTCCGCAACTATATGGCACCTGCACTTATATAGAACCCTTCCCTATCCAGCGCTGGCATGTATACTGAACCACCGCACCTATATAGCACCCACGCTCCAGGATATGTCGCAGGATCGCACTTCTTGGGCACTAGGAACAATATGGTACTCTAGCCCCAAAAAAGTGGAACCTCCGCAACTATATGGCACCTGCACTTATATAGAAACCTTACCTATACAGAACTTGCATGTATACTGAACCACTGCACCTATATAGCACCCACGCTCCAGAAAATGTGGCAGGATCGCACTTCTTGGGCACTAGCAACAATATGGCACTCTATCCCCAAAAAAGTGCAACCTCCGCAATTATATGGCGCCCGCACTTATATAGAAACCTTCCCTATACAGCACTTGCATGTATACTGAACCACCGCACCTATATAGCACCCACGCTCCAGGAAATGTGGCAGGATCGCATATTTTGGGCATAAGCACCAATATGGCAATATAGACCCAAAAAAGAGGAACCTCCGCAACTATATGGCACCTGCACTTATATAGAACCCTTCCCTATCCAGCACTGGCATGTATTCTGAGCCACCGCACCTATATAGCCCCCACGCTCCAGGAAATGTGGCAGGATCGCACATCTTGGGCACTAGCACCAATATGGCACTCTAGCCCATAAAAAAGTGGAACCTCCGCAACTATATGGCACCTGCACTCATATAGAACCCTTCCCTATCCAGCACTGGCATTTATACTGAACCACCGCACCTATATAGCACAAACGCTCCAGGAAATGTGGCAAGATCGCACATCTTTGGCACTAGCAACAATACGGCACTCTAGCCTCAAAAAAGTGGAACTCCGCAACTATATGGCACCTGCACTTATATAGAACCCTTCCCTATCCAGCACTGGCATGTATTTTGAATCACCGCAACGATCTGGAACCCACGCTCCAGGAAATGTGGCAGGATCGCATATTTTGGGCATAAGCACCAATATGGCAATATAACCCCAAAAAAGTGGAACCTCCGCAACTATATGGCACCTGCACTTATATAGAACCCTTCCCTATCCAGCACTGGCATGTATACTGAACCACCGCGCCTATATAGCCCCCACGCTCCAGGAAATGTGGCAGGATCGCACATCTTGGGCACTAGCACCAATATGGCACTCTAGCCCATAAAAAAGTGGAACCTCCGCCACTATATGGCACCTGCACTCATATAGAACCCTTCCCTATCCAGCACTGGCATGTATACTGAACCACCGCACCTATATAGCATCCACGCTCCAGGAAATGTGGCAGGATCGCACATCTTGGGCACTAGCACCAATATGGCACTCTAGCCCATAAAAAAGTGGAACCTCCGCCACTATATGGCACCTGCACTCATATAGAACCCTTCCCTATCCAGCACTGGCATGTATACTGAACCACCGCACCTATATAGCATCCACGCTCCAGGAAATGTGGCAGGATCGCATATTTTGGGCATAAGCAAAAATATTGCAATATAGCCCCAAAAAAGTGGAACCTCCGCAACTATATGGCACCTGCACTTATATAGAACCCTTCTCTATCCAGCACTGGCATGTATACTGAACCACCGCACCTATATAGCATCCACGCTCCAGGAAATGTGGCAGGAGCGCATATTTTGGGCATAAGCACCAATATGGCAATATAGCCCCAAAAAGTGGAACCTCCGCAACTATATGGCTTCTGCACTTATATAGAACCCTTCCCTATCCAGCACTGGCATGTATACTGAACCACTGCACCTATATAGCATCCACGCTCCAGGAAATGTGGCAGGATCGCATATTTTGGGCATAAGCACCAATATGGCAATATAACCCCAAAAAAGTGGAACCTCCGCAACTATATGGCACCTGCACTTATATAGAACCCTTCCCTATCCAGCACTGGCATGTATACTGAACCACCGCGCCTATATAGCCCCCACGCTCCAGGAAATGTGGCAGGATCGCACATCTTGGGCACTAGCACCAATATGGCACTCTAGCCCATAAAAAAGTGGAACCTCCGCCACTATATGGCACCTGCACTCATATAGAACCCTTCCCTATCCAGCACTGGCATGTATACTGAACCACCGCACCTATATAGCATCCACGCTCCAGGAAATGTGGCAGGATCGCATATTTTGGTCATAAGCACCAATATGGCAATAAAGCCCCAAAAAAGTGGAACCTCCGCAACTATATGGCACCTGCGCTTATATAGAACCCTTCCCTATCCAGCGCTTTCATGTATACTGAACCACCGCACCTATATAGCACCCACGCTCCAGAAAGTGTGGCAGGATCGCACTTCTTGGCCACTAGCAACAATATGGCACTCTATCCCCAAAAAAGTGGAACCTCCGCAACTATATGGCACCTGCACTTATATAGAACCCTTCCCTATCCAGCGCTGGCATGTATACTGAACCACCGCACCTATATAGCACCCACGCTCCAGGATATGTCGCAGGATCGCACTTCTTGGGCACTAGGAACAATATGGTACTCTAGCCCCAAAAAAGTGGAACCTCCGCAACTATATGGCACCTGCACTTATATAGAAACCTTACCTATACAGAACTTGCATGTATACTGAACCACTGCACCTATATAGCACCCACGCTCCAAAAAATGTGGCAGGATCGCACTTCTTGGGCACTAGCAACAATATGGCACTCTATCCCCAAAAAAGTGCAACCTCCGCAATTATATGGCGCCCGCACTTATATAGAAACCTTCCCTATACAGCACTTGCATGTATACTGAACCACCGCACCTATATAGCACCCACGCTCCAGGAAATGTGGCAGGATCGCATATTTTGGGCATAAGCACCAATATGGCAATATAGACCCAAAAAAGAGGAACCTCCGCAACTATATGGCACCTGCACTTATATAGAACCCTTCCCTATCCAGCACTGGCATGTATTCTGAGCCACCGCACCTATATAGCCCCCACGCTCCAGGAAATGTGGCAGGATCGCACTTCTTGGGCACTAGCACCAATATGGCACTCTAGCCCATAAAAAAGTGGAACCTCCGCAACTATATGGCACCTGCACTCATATAGAACCCTTCCCTATCCAGCACTGGCATTTATACTGAACCACCGCACCTATATAGCACAAACGCTCCAGGAAATGTGGCAAGATCGCACATCTTTGGCACTAGCAACAATACGGCACTCTAGCCTCAAAAAAGTGGAACTCCGCAACTATATGGCACCTGCACTTATATAGAACCCTTCCCTATCCAGCACTGGCATGTATTTTGAATCACCGCAACGATCTGGAACCCACGCTCCAGGAAATGTGGCAGGATCGCATATTTTGGGCATAAGCACCAATATGGCAATATAACCCCAAAAAAGTGGAACCTCCGCAACTATATGGCACCTGCACTTATATAGAACCCTTCCCTATCCAGCACTGGCATGTATACTGAACCACCGCGCCTATATAGCCCCCACGCTCCAGGAAATGTGGCAGGATCGCACATCTTGGGCACTAGCACCAATATGGCACTCTAGCCCATAAAAAAGTGGAACCTCCGCCACTATATGGCACCTGCACTCATATAGAACCCTTCCCTATCCAGCACTGGCATGTATACTGAACCACCGCACCTATATAGCATCCACGCTCCAGGAAATGTGGCAGGATCGCATATTTTGGTCATAAGCACCAATATGGCAATAAAGCCCCAAAAAAGTGGAACCTCCGCAACTATATGGCACCTGCGCTTATATAGAACCCTTCCCTATCCAGCGCTTTCATGTATACTGAACCACCGCACCTATATAGCACCCACGCTCCAGAAAATGTGGCAGGATCGCACTTCTTGGCCACTAGCAACAATATGGCACTCTATCCCCAAAAAAGTGGAGCCTCCGCAACTATATGGCTTCTGCACTTATATAGAACCCTTCCCTATCCAGCACTGGCATGTATACTGAACCACCGCACCTATATAGCATCCACGCTCCAGGAAATGTGGCAGGATCGCATATTTTGGGCATAAGCACCAATATGGCAATATAGCCCCAAAAAAAGTGGAAGCTCCGCCACTATAAGGCACTTGCACTTATATAGAACCCTTCCCTATCCAGCACTGGCATGTATATTGAACCACCGCACCTATATAGCACCCACGCTCCAGGAAATGTGGTAGGATCGCACATCTTGGGCATAAGCACCAATATGGCAATATAGCCCTAAAAAAGTGGAACCTCCGAATTTATATGGCACTTGCACTTATATAGAAACCTTCCCTATACAGCACTTGCATGTATATTGAATCACCGCAACGATCTGGAACCCACGCTCTAGGAAATGTGGCAGGATCGCATATTTTGGGCATAAGCACCAATATTGCAATATAGCCCCAAAAAAGTGGAACCTCCGCAACTATATGGCACCTGCACTTATAAAGAACCCTTCCCTATCCAGCACTGGCATGTATACTGAACCACCGCACCTATATAGCACAAACGCTCCAGGAAATGTGGCAAGATCGCACATCTTTGGCACTAGCAACAATACGGCAATATAGCCCCAAAAAACTAGAACCTCCGCAAGTATATGGCACCTGCACTTATATAGAACCCTTCTCTATCCAGCACTGGCATGTATACTGAACCGCCGCACCTATATAGCATCCACGCTCTAGGAAATGTGGCAGGATCGCATATTTTGGGCATAAGCACCAATATTGCAATATAGCCCCAAAAAAGTGGAACCTCCGCAACTATATGGCACCTGCACTTATATAGAACCCTTCTCTATCCAGCACTGGCATGTATACTGAACCACCGCACCTATATAGCATCCACGCTCCAGGAAATGTGGCAGGAGCGCATATTTTGGGCATAAGCACCAATATGGCAATATAGCCCCAAAAAGTGGAACCTCCGCAACTATATGGCTTCTGCACTTATATAGAACCCTTCCCTATCCAGCACTGGCATGTATACTGAACCACTGCACCTATATAGCATCCACGCTCCAGGAAATGTGGCAGGATCGCATATTTTGGGCATAAGCACCAATATGGCAATATAACCCCAAAAAAGTGGAACCTCCGCAACTATATGGCACCTGCACTTATATAGAACCCTTCCCTATCCAGCACCCACGCTCCAGGAAATGTGGCAGGATCGCATATTTTGGGCATAAGCACCAATATGGCAATATAGACCCAAAAAAGAGGAACCTCCGCAACTATATGGCACCTGCACTTATATAGAACCCTTCCCTATCCAGCACTGGCATGTATTCTGAGCCACCGCACCTATATAGCCCCCACGCTCCAGGAAATGTGGCAGGATCGCACATCTTGGGCACTAGCACCAATATGGCACTCTAGCCCATAAAAAAGTGGAACCTCCGCAACTATATTGCACCTGCACTCATATAGAACCCTTCCCTATCCAGCACTGGCATTTATACTGAACCACCTCACCTATATAGCACAAACGCTCCAGGAAATGTGGCAAGATCGCACATCTTTGGCACTAGCAACAATACGGCACTCTAGCCTCAAAAAAGTGGAACTCCGCAACTATATGGCACCTGCACTTATATAGAACCCTTCCCTATCCAGCACTGGCATGTATTTTGAATCACCGCAACGATCTGGAACCCACGCTCCAGGAAATGTGGCAGGATCGCATATTTTGGGCATAAGCACCAATATGGCAATATAACCCCAAAAAAGTGGAACCTCCGCAACTATATGGCACCTGCACTTATATAGAACCCTTCCCTATCCAGCACTGGCATGTATACTGAACCACCGCGCCTATATAGCCCCCACGCTCCAGGAAATGTGGCAGGATCGCACATCTTGGGCACTAGCACCAATATGGCACTCTAGCCCATAAAAAAAGTGGAACCTCCGCCACTATATGGCACCTGCACTCATATAGAACCCTTCCCTATCCAGCACTGGCATGTATACTGAACCACCGCACCTATATAGCATCCACGCTCCAGGAAATGTGGCAGGATCGCATATTTTGGTCATAAGCACCAATATGGCAATAAAGCCCCAAAAAGTGGAACCTCCGCAACTAGATGGCACCTGCACTTATATAGAACCCGTCCCTATACATCACTTGCATGTATATTGAACCATCGTACCTATATAGCACCCACGCTCCAGGAAATGTGGCAGAATCGCAAATCTTGGGCATAAGCACCAATATGGCAATATAGCCCCAAAAAAGTGGAACCTCCGCAACTATATGGCTTCTGCACTTATATAGAACCCTTCCCTATCCAGCACTGGCATGTATACTGAACCACCGCACCTATATAGCATCCACGCTCCAGGAAATGTGGCAGGATCGCAAATCTTGGGCATAAGCACCAATATGGCAATATAGCCCCAAAAAAGTTTAACCTCCGCAACTATATGGCTTCTGCACTTATATAGCACCCTTCCCTATCCAGCACTGGCATGTATACTGAACCACCGCGCCTATATAGCCCCCACGCTCCAGGAAATGTGGCAGGATCGCACATCTTGGGCACTAGCACCAATATGGCACTCTAGCCCATAAAAAAGTGGAACATGGCAATATGGCAATATAGCCCCAAAAAGTGGAACCTCCGCAACTATATGGCTTCTGCACTTATATAGAACCCTTCCCTATCCAGCACTGGCATATATACTGAACCACTGCACCTATATAGCATCCACGCTCCAGGAAATGTGGCAGGATCGCATATTTTGGGCATAAGCACCAATATGGCAATATAACCCCAAAAAAGTGGAACCTCCGCAACTATATGGCACCTGCACTTATATAGAACCCTTCCCTATCCAGCACCCACGCTCCAGGAAATGTGGCATTATCGCATATTTTGGGCATAAGCACCAATATGGCAATATAGACCCAAAAAAGAGGAACCTCCGCAACTATATGGCACCTGCACTTATATAGAACCCTTCCCTATCCAGCACTGGCATGTATTCTGAGCCACCGCACCTATATAGCCCCCACGCTCCAGGAAATGTGGCAGGATCGCACATCTTGGGCACTAGCACCAATATGGCACTCTAGCCCATAAAAAAGTGGAACCTCCGCAACTATATGGCACCTGCACTCATATAGAACCCTTCCCTATCCAGCACTGGCATTTATACTGAACCACCGCACCTATATAGCACAAACGCTCCAGGAAATGTGGCAAGATCGCACATCTTTGGCACTAGCAACAATACGGCACTCTAGCCTCAAAAAAGTGGAACTCCGCAACTATATGGCACCTGCACTTATATAGAACCCTTCCCTATCCAGCACTGGCATGTATTTTGAATCACCGCAACGATCTGGAACCCACGCTCCAGGAAATGTGGCAGGATCGCATATTTTGGGCATAAGCACCAATATGGCAATATAACCCCAAAAAAGTGGAACCTCCGCAACTATATGGCACCTGCACTTATATAGAACCCTTCCCTATCCAGCACTGGCATGTATACTGAACCACCGCGCCTATATAGCCCCCACGCTCCAGGAAATGTGGCAGGATCGCACATCTTGGGCACTAGCACCAATATGGCACTCTAGCCCATAAAAAAAGTGGAACCTCCGCCACTATATGGCACCTGCACTCATATAGAACCCTTCCCTATCCAGCACTGGCATGTATTTTGAATCACCGCAACGATCTGGAACCCACGCTCCAGGAAATGTGGCAGGATCGCATATTTTGGGCATAAGCACCAATATGGCAATATAACCCCAAAAAAGTGGAACCTCCGCAACTATATGGCACCTGCACTTATATAGAACCCTTCCCTATCCAGCACTGGCATGTATACTGAACCACCGCGCCTATATAGCCCCCACGCTCCAGGAAATGTGGCAGGATCGCACATCTTGGGCACTAGCACCAATATGGCACTCTAGCCCATAAAAAAGTGGAACATGGCAATATGGCAATATAGCCCCAAAAAGTGGAACCTCCGCAACTATATGGCACCTGCACTTATATAGAACCCTTCCCTATCCAGCACTGGCATTTATACTGAACCACCGCACCTATATAGCACAAACGCTCCAGGAAATGTGGCAAGATCGCACATCTTTGGCACTAGCAACAATACGGCACTCTAGCCTCAAAAAAGTGGAACTCCGCAACTATATGGCACCTGCACTTATATAGAACCCTTCCCTATCCAGCACTGGCATGTATTTTGAATCACCGCAACGATCTGGAACCCACGCTCCAGGAAATGTGGCAGGATCGCATATTTTGGGCATAAGCACCAATATGGCAATATAACCCCAAAAAAGTGGAACCTCCGCAACTATATGGCACCTGCACTTATATAGAACCCTTCCCTATCCAGCACTGGCATGTATACTGAACCACCGCGCCTATATAGCCCCCACGCTCCAGGAAATGTGGCAGGATCGCACATCTTGGGCACTAGCACCAATATGGCACTCTAGCCCATAAAAAAGTGGAACATGGCAATATGGCAATATAGCCCCAAAAAGTGGAACCTCCGCAACTATATGGCTTCTGCACTTATATAGAACCCTTCCCTATCCAGCACTGGCATATATACTGAACCACTGCACCTATATAGCATCCACGCTCCAGGAAATGTGGCAGGATCGCATATTTTGGTCATAAGCACCAATATGGCAATAAAGCCCCAAAAAAGTGGAACCTCCGCAACTATATGGCACCTGCACTTATATAGAACCCGTCCCTATACAGCACTTGCATGTATATTGAATCACCGCACCTATATATCACCCACGCTCCAGGAAATGTGGCAAGATCGCACATCTTTGGCACTAGCAACAATACGGCACTCTAGCCTCAAAAAAGTGGAACTCCGCAACTATATGGCACCTGCACTTATATAGAACCCTTCCCTATCCAGCACTGGCATGTATTTTGAATCACTGCAACGATCTGGAACCCACGCTCTAGGAAATGTGGCAGGATCGCATATTTTGGGCATAAGCACCAATATGGCAATATAACCCCAAAAAAGTGGAACCTCCGCAACTATATGGCACCTGCATTTATAAAGAACCCATCCCTATCCAGCACTGGCATGTATACTGAACCACCGCACCTATATAGCATCCACGCTCCAGGAAATGTGACAGGATCGCATATTTTGGGCATAAGCACCAATATGGCAATATAGCCCCAAAAAAGTGGAACCTCCGCAACTATATGGCACCTGCACTTATATAGAACCCTTCCCTATCCAGCACTGGCATGTATACTGAACCACCGCACCTATATAGCACCCACGCTCCAGGAAATGTGGCAGAATCGCAAATCTTGGGCATAAGCACCAATATGGCAATATAGACCCAAAAAAGTGGAACCTCCGCAACTATATGGCGTCTGCACTTATATAGAACCCTTCCCTATCCAGCACTGGCATGTATACTGAACCACCGCACCTACATAGCATCCACGCTCCAGGAAATGTGGCAGGATCGCATATTTTGGGCATAAGCACCAATATGGCAATATAGCCCCAAAAAAGTGGAACCTCCGCAACTATATGGCACCTGCACTTATAAAGAACCCTTCCCTATCCAGCACTGGCATGTATACTGAACCACCGCGCTTATATAGCCCCCACGCTCCAGGAAATGTGGCAGGATCGCACATCTTGGGCATAAGCACCAATACGGCACTCTAGCCTCAAAAAAGTGGAACCTCCGCAACTATATGGCACTTGCACTTATATAGAACCCTTCCCTATCCAGCACTGGCATGTATACTGAACCACCGTACCTATATAGCACCCACGCTCCAGGAAATGTGGCAGAATCGCAAATCTTGGGCATAAGCACCAATATGGCAATATAGCCCCAAAAAAGTGGAACCTCCGCAACTATATGGCTTCTGTACTTATATAGAACCCTTCCCTATCCAGCACTGGCATGTATACTGAACCACCGCACCTATATAGCATCCACGCTCCAGGAAATGTGGCAGGATCGCAAATCTTGGGCATAAGCACCAATATGGCAATATAGCCCCAAAAAAGTTTAACCTCCGCAACTATATGGCTTCTGCACTTATATAGCACCCTTCCCTATCCAGCACTGGCATGTATACTGAACCACCGCGCCTATATAGCCCCCACGCTCCAGGAAATGTGGCAGGATCGCACATCTTGGGCACTAGCACCAATATGGCACTCTAGCCCCAAAAAAGTGGAACCTCCGCAACTATATGGCTTCTGCACTTATATAGAACCCTTCCCTATCCAGCACTGGCATGTATACTGAACCACCGCACCTATATAGCACCCACGCTCCAGGAAATGTGGCAGAATCGCAAATCTTGGGCATAAGCACCAATATGGCAATATAGCCCCAAAAAAGTGGAACCTCCGCAACTATATGGCACCTGCACTTATATAGAACCCTTCCCTATCCAGCACTGGCATGTATACTGAACCACCGCACCTATATAGCACCCACGCTCCAGGAAATGTGGCAGAATCGCAAATCTTGGGCATAAGCACCAATATGGCAATATAGCCCCAAAAAAGTGGAACCTCCGCAACTATATGGCTTCTGCACTTATATAGAACCCTTCCCTATCCAGCACTGGCATGTATACTGAACCACCGCACCTATATAGCATCCACGCTCCAGGAAATGTGGCAGGATCGCATATTTTGGTCATAAGCACCAATATGGCAATATTGCCCCAAAAAAGTGGAACCTCCGCAATTATATGGCACCTGCACTTATATAGAAACCTTCCCTATACAGCACTTGCATGTATACTGAACCACCGCACCTATATAGCACCCACGCTCCAGGAAATGTGGCAGAATCGCAAATCTTGGGCATAAGCACCAATATGGCAATATAGCCCCAAAAAGTGGAACCTCCGCAACTATATGGCACCTGCACTTATTTAGAACCCTTCCCTATCCAGCACTGGCATGTATACTGAACCACCGCACCTATATAGCACCCACGCTCCAGGAAATGTGGCAGAATCGCACTTCTTGGGCACTAGGAACAATATGGTACTCTAGCCCCAAAAAAGTGGAACCTCCGCAACTATATGGCACCTGCACTTATATAGAAACCTTACGTATACAGAACTTGCATGTATACTGAACCACCGCACCTATATAGCACCGACGCTCCAGGAAATGTGGCAGGATCGCATATTTTGGGCACTAGCAACAATATGGCACTCTAGCCCCAAAAAAGTGGAACCTCCGCAATTATATGGCACCTGCACTTATATAGAAACCTTCCCTATACAGCACTTGCATGTATACTGAACCACCGCACCTATATAGCACCCACGCTCCAGGAAATGTGGCAGGATCGCACTTCTTGGGCACGAGCAACAATATGGCACTCTATCCCCAAAAAAGTGGAACCTCCGCAACTATATGGCACCTACACTTATATAGAACACCTCCCTATCCTGCACTGGCATGTATACTGAACCACCGCACCTATATAGCACCCACGCTCCAGGAAATGTGGCAGGATCGCACTTCTTGGGCACTAGCAACAATATGGCACTCTATCCCCAAAAAAGTGGAACCTCCGCAACTATATGGCACCTACACTTATATAGAACCCTTCCCTATCCAGCACTGGCATGTATACTGAACCACCGCACCTATATAGCACCCACGCTCCAGGAAATGTGGCAGGATCGCACTTCTTGGGCACTAGCAACAATATGGCACTCTATCCCCAAAAATGTGGAACCTCCGCAACTATATGGCACCTGCACTTATATAGAACACCTCCCTATCCAGCACTGGCATGTATACTGAACCACCGCACCTATATAGCACCCAAGCTCCAGGAAATGTGGCAGGATCGCACTTCTTGGGCACTAGCAACAATATGGCACTCTATCCCCAAAAAAGTGGAACCTCCGCAACTATATGGCACCTGCACTTATATAGAACACCTCCCTATCCAGCACTGGTATGTATACTGAACCACCGCACTTATATAGCACCCACGCTCCAGGAAATGTGGCAGGATCGCACTTCTTGGGCACTAGCAACAATATGGCACTCTATCCCCAAAAATGTGGAACCTCCGCAACTATATGTCACCTACACTTATATAGAACACCTCCCTATCCTGCACTGGCATGTATACTGAACCACCGCACCTATATAGCACCCACGCTCCAGGAAATGTGGCAGGATCGCACTTCTTGGGCACTAGCAACAATATGGCACTCTATCCCCAAAAAAGTGGAACCTCCGCAACTATATGGCACCTACACTTATATGGAACCCTTCCCTATCCAGCACTGGCATGTATACTGAACCACCGCACCTATATAGCACCCACGCTCCAGGAAATGTTTCAGGATCGCACTTCTTGGGCACTAGCAACAATATGGCACTCTATCCCCAAAAATGTGGAACCTCCGCAACTATATGGCACCTGCACTTATATAGAACACCTCCCTATCCAGCACTGGCATGTATACTGAACCACCGCACCTATATAGCACCCACGCTCTAGGAATGTGGCAGGATCGCACTTCTTGGGCACTAGCAACCATATGGCACTCTATCCCCAAAAAAGTAAAACCTCCGCAACTATATGGCACCGGCACTTGTATAGAACCCGTCCCTATCCAGCACTGGAATGTATACTTAACCACCGCACCTATACAGCATCCACGCTCCAGGAAATGTGGCAGGATCGCATATTTGGGCATAAGCACCAATATGGCAATATAGCCCCAAAAAAGTGGAACTCCGCAACTATATGGCACCTGCACTTATATAGAACCCTTCCCTATCCAGCACTGGCATGTATACTGAACCACCGCACCTATATAGCACCCACGCTCCAGGAAATGTGGCAGGATCGCACTTCTTGGGCACTAGCAACAATATGGCACTCTATCCCCAAAAAAGTGGAACCTCCGCAACTATATGGCACCTACACTTATATAGAACACCTCCCTATCCTGCACTGGCATGTATACTGAACCACTGCACCTATATAGCACCCACGCTCCAGGAAATGTTGCAGGATCGCACTTCTTGGGCACTAGCAGCAATATGGCACTCTATCCCCAAAAAAGTGGAACCTCCGCAACTATATGGCACCTACACTTATATGGAACCCTTCCCTATCCAGCACTGGCATGTATACTGAACCACCGCACTTATATAGCACCCACGCTCCAGGAAATGTGGCAGGATCGCACTTCTGGGCACTAGCAACAATATGGCACTCTATCCCCAAAAAAGTGGAACCTCCGCAACTATATGGCACCTACACTTATATAGAACACCTCCCTATCCTGCACTGGCATGTATACTGAACCACTGCACCTATATAGCACCCACGCTCCAGGAAATGTGGCAGGATCGCACTTCTTGGGCACTAGCAACAATATGGCACTCTATCCCCAAAAAAGTGGAACCTCCGCAACTATATGGCACCTACACTTATATAGAACACCTCCCTATCCTGCACTGGCATGTATACTGAACCACTGCACCTATATAGCACCCACGCTCCAGGAAATGTGGCAGGATCGCACTTCTTGGGCACTAGCAGAAATATGGCACTCTATCCCCAAAAAAGTGGAACCTCCGCAACTATATGGCACCTACACTTATATGGAACCCTTCCCTATCCAGCACTGGCATGTATACTGAACCACTGCACCTATATAGCACCCACGCTCCAGGAAATGTGGCAGGATCGCACTTCTTGGGCACTAGCAGCAATATGGCACTCTATCCCCAAAAAAGTGGAACCTCCGCAACTATATGGCACCTACACTTATATGGAACCCTTCCCTATCCAGCACTGGCATGTATACTGAACCACCGCACTTATATAGCACCCACGCTCCAGGAAATGTGGCAGGATCGCACTTCTTGGGCACTAGCAACAATATGGCACTCTATCCCCAAAAAAGTGGAACCTCCGCAACTATATGGCACCTGCACTTATATAGAACACCTCCCTATCCAGCACTGGCATGTATACTGAACCACCGCACCTATATAGCACCCACGCTCTAGGAAATGTGGCAGGATCGCATATTTGGGCATAAGCACCAATATTGCAATATAGTCCCAAAAAAGTGGAACCTCCGCAACTATATGGCACCTGCACTTATATAGAACCCTTCCCTATCCAGCACTGGCATGTATACTGAACCACCGCACCTATATAGCACCCACGCTCCAGAAAATGTGGCAGGATCGCACTTCTTGGGCACTAGCAACAATATGGCACTCTATCCCCAAAAAAGTGGAACCTCCGCAACTATATGGCACCTGCACTTATATAGAACACCTCCCTATCCAGCACTGGCATGTATACTGAACCACCGCACCTATATAGCACCCACGCTCTAGGAAATGTGGCAGGATCGCATATTTTGGGCATAAGCACCAATATTGCAATATAGTCCCAAAAAAGTGGAACCTCCGCAACTATATGGCACCTGCACTTATATAGAACCCTTCCCTATCCAGCACTGGCATGTATACTGAACCACCGCACCTATATAGCACCCACGCTCCAGGAAATGTGGCAGGATCGCACTTCTTGGGCACTAGCAACAATATGGCACTCTATCCCCAAAAAAGTGGAACCTCCGCAACTATATGGCACCTACACTTATATAGAACACCTCCCTATCCTGCACTGGCATGTATACTGAACCACTGCACCTATATAGCACCCACGCTCCAGGAAATGTGGCAGGATCGCACTTCTTGGGCACTAGCAGCAATATGGCACTCTATCCCAAAAAAGTGGAACCTCCGCAACTATATGGCACCTACACTTATATGGAACCCTTCCCTATCCAGCACTGGCATGTATACTGAACCACCGCACTTATATAGCACCCACGCTCCAGGAAATGTGGCAGGAATCGCACTTCTTGGGCACTAGCAACAATATGGCACTCTATCCCCAAAAAAGTGGAAACCTCCGCAACTATATGGCACCTGCACTTATATAGAACACCTCCCTATCCAGCACTGGCATGTATACTGAACCACCGCACCTATATAGCACCAACGCTCTAGGAAATGTGGCAGGATCGCATATTTTGGGCATAAGCAACCAATATTGCAATATAGTCCCAAAAAAGTGGAACCTCCGCAACTATATGGCACCTGCACTTATATAGAACCCTTCCCTATCCAGCACTGGCATGTATACTGAACCACCGTACCTATACAGCATCCACGCTCCAGGAAATGTGGCAGGATCGCATATTTTGGGCATAAGCACCAATATGGCAATATAGCCCCAAAAAAGTGGAGCCTCCGCAACTATATGGCACCTGCACTTATATGGAACCCTTCCCTATCCAGCACTGGCATGTATACTGAACCACGCGCACCTATATAGCACCCACGCTCCAGGAAATGTGGCAGGATCGCACTTCTTGGGCACTAGCAACAATATGGCACTCTAGCCCCAAAAAAGTGGAACCTCCGCAATTATAATGGCACCTGCACTTATATAGAAACCTTCCCTATACAGCACTTGCATGTATACTGAACCACCGCACCTATATAGCACCCACGCTCCAGGAAATGTGGCAGGATCGCACTTCTTGGGCACTAGCAACAATATGGCACTCTATCCCCAAAAAAGTGGAACCTCCGCAACTATATGGCACCTACACTTATATAGAACACCTCCCTATACAGCACTTGCATGTATACTGAACCACCGCACCTATATAGCACCCACGCTCCAGGAAATGTGGCAGGATCGCACATCTTGGCACTAGCCCCAATATGGCACTCTAGCCCCAAAAAAGTGGAACCTCCGCAACTATATGGCACCGGCACTTGTATAGAACCCGTCCCTATCCAGCACTGGAATGTATACTGAACCACCGCACCTATACAGCATCCACGCTATAGGAAATGTGGCAGGATCGCATATTTTGGTCAATAAGCACCAATATGGCACTCTATCCCTAAAAATGTGGAACCTCCGCAACTATATGCACCTGCACTTATATAGAACACCCTCCCTATTCCAGCACTGGCATGTATACTGAACCACCGCACCTAGATAGCACCCCACGCTCTAGGAAATGTGGCAGGATCGCATATTTTGGGCATAAGCACCAATATTGCAATATAGTCCCAAAAAAGTGTAACCTCCGCAACTATATGGCACCTGCACTTATATAGAACCCTTCCCTATCCAGCACTGGCATGTATACTGAACCACCGTACCTATACAGCATCCACGCTCCAGGAAATGTGGCAGGATCGCATATTTTGGGCATAAGCACCAATATGGCATATAGCCCCAAAAAAGTGGAGCCTCCGCAACTATATGGCACCTGCACTTATATGGAACCCTTCCCTATCCAGCACTGGCATGTATACTGAACCAACCGCAACCGTATTAGCACCCACGATCCAGGAAATGTGGCAGGATCGCACTTCTTGGGCACTAGCAACAATATGGCACTCTAGCCCCAAAAAAGTGGAACCGCCGCAACTATATGGCACCTGCACTTATATAGAACCCGTCCCTATACAGCACTTGCATGTATATTGAATCACCGCACCTATATATCACCCAGGCTCCAGGAAATGTGGCAAGATCGCACATCTTGGCACTAGCAACAATACGGCACTCTAGCCTCAAAAAAGTGGAACTCCGCAACTATATGGCACCTGCACTATATAGAACCCTTCCCTACTCCAGCACTGGCACGTATACTGAACCACCGCACCTATATAGCACAAACGCTCCAGGAAATGTGGCAAGATCGACATCTTGGCACTAGCAACAATACGGCAATATAGCCCCAAAAAACTAGAACCTCCGCAAGTGTATGGCACCTGCACTTATATAGAACCCTTCCCTATCCAGCACTGGCATGTATACTGAACCACCCGCACCTATTAGCACCACGCTCCAGGAAATGTGGCCGGATCGCACTTCTTGGGCACTAGCAACAATATGGCACTCTAGCCCCAAAAAAGTGGAACCTCCGCAATTATATGGCACCTGCACTTATATAGAAACCTTCCCTATACAGCACTTGCATGTATACTGAACACCGCACCTATATAGCACCCACGCTCCAGGAAATGTCAGAATCGCAAATCTTGGCATAAAGCACCAATATGGCAATATAGCCCCAAAAAGTGGAACCTCCGGCACTATATGGCTTCTGCACTTATATAGAACCCTTCCCTATCCAGCACTGGCATGTATACTGAACCACCGTACCTATACAGCATCCCCGCTCCAGGAAATGTGGCAGGATCGCATATTTTGGGCATAAGCACCAATATGCAAATAGCCCCAAAAAAGTGGAGCCTCCGCACTATATGGCACCTGCACTTATATGGAACCCTTCCCTATCCAGCACTGGCATATGTATAACTGAACCACCGCACCTATATAGCACCCACGATCCAGGAAATGTGGCAGGATCGCACTTCTTGGGCACTAGCAACAATATGGCACTCTAGCCCCAAAAAGTGGAACCTCCACAACTATATGGCACCTGCACTTATATAGAACCCTTCCCTATCCAGCACTGGCATGTATACTGAACCACCGCACCTATACAGCATCCACGCTCCAGGAAATGTGGCAGGATCGCATATTTTGGGCATAAGCACCAATATGGCAATATAGCCCCAAAAAAGTGGAACCTCCGCAACTATATGGCACCTGCACTTATATGGAACCCTTCCCTATCCAGCACTGGCATGTATACTGAACCACCGCACCTATATAGCACCCACGATCCAGGAAATGTGGCAGGATCGCACTTCTTGGGGCACTAGCAACAATATGGCACTCTAGCCCCAAAAAGTGGAACCTCCGCATTATATGGCACCTGCACTTATATAGAAACCTTCCTATACAGCACTGGCATGTATACTGACCACCGCACCGATATAGCACCCACGCTCCAGAAAATGTGGCAGGATCGCACTTCTTGGGCACTAAGCAACAATATGGCACTCTATGCCCCAAAAATGTGGAACCTCCGCCTTATATGGCACCTGCACTTATAGAGAACCCTCCCTATCCAGCACTGGCATGTATACTGAACCACCGCACCTTATAGCACCCACGCTCCAGGAAATGTCCAGAATCGCAAATCTTGGGCATAAGCACCAATATGGCAATATAGCCCCAAAAAGTGGAACCTCCGCAACTATATGGCTTCTGCACTTATATAGACCCTTCCCTATCCAGCACTGGCATGTATACTGAACCCACCGCACCTATATAGCATCCACGCTCCAGGAAATGTGGCAGGATCGCATATTTTGGTCATAAGCACCAATATGGCAATATTGCCCCAAAAAAGTGGAACCTCCGCAACTATATGGCACGTGCACTTATATAGAACCCTTCCCTATCCAGCACTGGCATGTATACTGAACCACCGCACCTATATAGCACCCACGCTACCAGGAAATGGCAGGATCGCAAATCTTGGGCATAAGCACAATATGGCACTCTATCCCCAAAAAAGTGGAACCTCCGCAACTATATGGCACCTACACTTATATAGAACACCTCCCTATCCAGCACTGGCTGTATACTGAACTACCGCACCTATATAGCACCCACTCCAGGAAATGTGGCAGGATCGCATATTTTGGGAAACTAGCAACAATATGGCACTCTAGCCCCAAAAAGTGGAACCTCCGCAATTATATGGCACCTGCACTTATATAGAAACCTTCCTATACAGCAACTTGCATGTATACTGAACCACCGCACCGATATAGCATCCACGCTCCAGGAAATGTGGCAGGATCGCATATTTGGGCATAAGCCCAATATGGCATATAGCCCCAAAAAGTGGAGCCTCCTCCGCAACTATATGGCACCTGCACTTATATGGAACCCTTCCCTATCCAGCACTGGCATGTATACTGAACCACCGCACCTATATAGCACCCACGCTCCAGGAAATGTGGCAGGATCGCACTTCTTGGCACTAGCACCAATATGGCACTCTAGCCCCAAAAAGTGGAACCTCCGCAATTATAGGCACCTGCACTTATATAGAAACCTTCCCTATACAGCACTTGCATGTATACTGAACCACCGCACCTATATAGCCCCACGCTCCAGGAAATGTGGCAGGATCGCACTCTTGGGCACTAGCAACAAATATGGCACTCTATCCCAAAAAAGTGGAACCTCCGCAACTATATGGCCCTACACTTATATAGAACACCTCCCTATACAGCACTTGCATTATACTGAACCACCGCACCTTATAGCACCCACGCTCCAGGAAATGTGGCAGGATCGCACATCTTGGGCATACTAGCCCCAATATGGCACTCTAGCCCCAAAAAGTGGAACCTCCGCAACTATATGGCACCGGCACTTATATAGAACCCGTCCCTATCCAGCACTGGATGTATACTGAACCACCGCACCTATACAGCATCCACGCTATAGGAAATGTGGCAGGATCGCATATTTGGTCATAAGCACCAATATGGCACTCTATCCCAAAAATGTGGAACTCCGCAACTAATGGCACCTGCACTTATATAGAACACCTCCCTATCCAGCACTGGCATGTATACTGAACCACCGCACCTATATAGCACCCACGCTCTAGGAAATGTGGCAGGATCGCATATTTTGGGCATAAGCACCAATATTGCAATATGTCCCAAAAAAGTGGAACCTCCGCAACTATGGCACCTGCACTTATATGAACCCTTCCCTATCCAGCACTGGCATGTATACTGAACCACCGCACCTATACAGCATCCACGCTCCAGGAAATGTGGCAGGATCGCATATTTTGGGCATAAGCACCAATATGGCAATATAGCCCCAAAAAAGTGGAGCCTCCGCAACTATATGGCACCTGCACTTATATAGAAACCCTCCCTATCCAGCACTGGCATGTATACGAACCACCGCACCTATATAGCACCCACGATCCAGGAAATGTGGCAGGATCGCACTTCTTGGGC